>NW_028318146.1:624166-805833 GCF_062004578.1 Staurois parvus
GAGGAAGGGAAGGAGGGGTTCAAGATTTCATCAACTCACACATATTCGTATCACTCACATCCCTTCTCATGGGAAGCCGGTCTTCCATGGAAGAATCTTAGGTTTTCGGGGGTTTTTTTGATTAATGAGGTCAGTGAAGAATGCTTTGGGATTTGCATCTTTCCCAAATCCAGCCTTTTTTCCTGTTAATTTGCTGACACGTCTCTTCACTGATGCCTTCATTGGGGAGGGAGGAAGGTGGGGGTGTGACGGACATGCTGCTACACACCCTACAGCAGCACAAATGTTCCTTGAAGTTTTTCCGGATCCCTTTACAGAAGGACTTTGGTCTAATCAAGAAACAGTATATAGTTTTGAATTGAGAAATCAAAATTGTTATATGCATTTAGTTCATGAAGAACAATTGCCATTTGTAAAATTAAAAGGCTTTTTATACCTTGGAGTTTTTTTGAATTATTGCATTTTGGTGCCGCTGATCTTTTGTAGCTTCTTTACAGTCTCCTTTCTGTCCGCATGTACTTTATTAATATCTGCATGGCATTTCGTACGGCTGGTGTCCTTACAGTGAAAATAGTAGACCATGCTTGCATCATGTATGCTGCAATAGGTACTTTGTCTCCTAAGGAAGCCTGTGTGAAAGGGTGACACCACAGGAGCATAATTAGAAGACAGTGGAAAGGCGTTGTCACCAGGGCTGAGTCTAGCCTCTCTGGGGGGTGCAGTAAATAAGGTCAGGAGGCACAACGTCAACACCAGGGGCGGACTGACAACTCATGGGGCCCCTGGGCAATAGGGGATCATGGGGCCCCTGTGTCCTTGCCCAAACTCAAAAAAGCCTATGAAAAAGGTACCAGGGGCATCACATGGGGCCCCCTACTGACCCCGGGCCCTCGGGCAGTGCCCAAGTTTCCAAATGGTCAGTCCGCCCCTGGTCAACACTGTGTGTGTGAGTCATTAACTGTCTGTCCCACAGTGTCATGACCTGGGAAACACCAGTATATATTAGGCTGTCATTAGATTATGGTAATTAAACAGAATCTTTGCCCCTTATATCAAATGTCCCTATCCCACTTGACATCATGAGTACTCACCAGACTCCCCCTTTACATCAGGGATCGCCATCAAAGTTCTCCTCTTACATCAGCGTTCCCATCAGAGAACCCTTACATCAGGGTTCCCACCAGAGTCCCCCTTACATCAGGGTCCCCAACCATGTGCTCCCCTACATCAGGTGTCCACATCATAGTGCCCCCTCACATCAGGTTTCCCATCAGAGTGCCATCTTACATCAGGTGTCCCCATCAGAGTCCCACTTGACATCATTAGTACTCATCAGAGTCCCCTTTACATCAAGGTCTCTATTAGTGTCCCCCCTTACATCAGTGTTCACACTAGATTCCCCCTTACATCAGCCTTCCCTTCAGAGAACCCTTATATCAGGGTTCCCACCAGAGTCCCCCTTAAATCAGGGTCCCCAACCATGTGCTCCCCTACATCAGGTGTCCCCATTATAGTGCCCCCTCACATCAGGTTTCCCATCAGAGTGCCATCTTACATCAGGTGTCCCCATCAGAGTCCCACTTGACATCATTAGTACTCATCAGAGTCCCCTTTACATCAAGGTCTCCATTAGTGTCCCCCCTTACATCAGTGTTCACACTAGATTCCCCCTTACATCAGCCTTCCCTTAAGAGAACCCTTATATCAGGGTTCCCACCAGAGTCCCCCTTACAACAGGGTCCCCAACAATGTGCTCCCCTACCTCAGGTGTCCCTATCAGAGTGCCATCTTACATCAGACGTCCCACTTGACATCATTAGTACTCATCAGAGTCCCCCTTTACATCTAGGTATCCTTTAGAGTCCCCTCTTATATCAGTGTCACCATCAGAGTGCCCCTTTATATCGCCTGTCCCCACCAGAGTGCCCCCTTACATCATCTGTCCCCATCAGAGAGTCCCTTAACATCTGGTATTCCAATCACAGTGCCCCCTTAAATGGATTGTCCCAGCTAGAGATGTGCTTCTTTACATCATCTTCTTTACATCAATTACCCCCAATCAGACTGGCTCATGAATTATCAGATGCACTCCCAGAGACCCATATAAAATCTGGGGGGCGCAGCTCATCCCAGCACCCCCCCCCCCCCCCCTAGATCCAGCCTGGTTGTCACTCTATAAAAGGAAGTGCCTTGACTAAGACCTTCATGGTAAGATGATCAGGTATTGTTTTAATGAATGTTGGAGATATAAAAATAGTATTGTTGATTGAGATACACTATGCAATACCACTTCAGTTCAGTCCACTTACATGGACCCAAACGCTGGGTTGTCAGTCCAGCTTGTAAATGTTAGTTTCTAGTGAAGAATGCAGGATGGCTGCACTCCAGTTAAAGTAGAGCTACAGGCAAAACTGTTTTGTTATTTTGGATAGAGTACGGGAGGGTTATAATCCATCAGTTTATTTTTTGTTTTCTGGGTCCCATTGGGGAGATTTCCTTTCACTTCCTGCCCCATAGCCAAGACAGGAAGTGAGAGAAAATCCCTGCGAATTAAGGGAATCCCTTGGGGCCCCCAGGTGACCACAACCCCCAATTGGAAGATATCCCTTCCATCACTTTTCTGGGGACATCAAATTTGAAATCTTCTTTTACTTTCACTTTCAGAGATAACAGTAAACAGGTCAAATAGAGAGGATGAATCTTTACTTTTGATCCCTTTCTCCACAATACTACACCCTCAGTCAGTTCTCAACTCATAGGACAGAGATAATCATACTAATTCAGTAGAATAAATATATAACTCACCAAGATGCAAGATAGGGTGAAAAAAAGGAGAAAATAAGTATTTTATTAACCACTTGCCGCCCAGCCACTGTAGATATACGGCGGCAGGGCGGCACTGGCAGGCAAAACCACGTTTTAAAACGTGTGTTTTGTAAACAAATAGAGGGTGCGCGTGAGGCGCGCCGCCGCCCTATCTGTCCTGCGGTAAACAGTGACAGAGAGCACAGCTGCAGTAGCTGTGCTGTCTGTCACTTCCTTGTCAGCTCGAGGACAAGCTGATCAAGACAGAAGAGTTTCTCTCTCTCGATCAGCGGTGTCCTGTGCAGCACACACCCCCGCCCCCTAGTAAAACATTCCCCCTCACTCCTATAACCCTTCCCTGCAAAATAAAGTTAACCCCTTCCTCCCCATTGCCATTAGTACAGTGTCAGTGTTTTTCTTTTTGCACTGATCACTGTATTAGTGTTTTTGGGGATGTCAGTGACCCCAAGTCAGTACCCCCCAATGTCAGAATGTCCGCCGCAGTCCCGCAGTCCCGCAGTCCCGCAGTCCCGCCATAAGTCGCTGGTCGCTGCCATAATTCACTGATCGCCGCCATTATTAGTATAAAAAAAAAACTAAAAATCCCAGTATCTTTCTTGCCATTTGTAAACGCTATAACTTTCACGTAAACCAATTAATTTACACGTATTGGTTTTTTTTTAGCAAAGACATGTCGCAGAATGCATTTTGGCAGAAATTTATGACTAAATTTGATTTTTGCATTTTTTTCTTACTGGACATGTTTTATAGCAAAAAGTCCAAAATATTGTTTTTTTTTCCTCAAAATTGTCAGCCTTTTTTTTTATAGCGCAAAAAATAAAAACCGCACAGGCGATCAAATACCACCAAAAGAAAGCTCAATTTGTGGGGAAAAAAGATGTATATTTCATTTATGTACCGTATTGCATGACCGCGCAATTGTCCGTTAAACTAGCGCAGTGCTGTATAGCAGAAAAATGGCGTAAATTGCAGTATTTATACCATAGTTTGTAGACGTTATAACTTCCACACAAAGCAATCAATATACACTTATTGGGATTTTTTTTACAAAAAACATGTAGCAGAATACATTTTGGCCTAAATTTATAACTAACTTTGAGTTTACTATATATTTTTTATAGCTGAAAGTAAAAAATATTGTTTTTCTTCAAACTTTTTGGCCTTTTTTTGTTTATAGCGTGAAAAATAAAAAGTGCACAGATGATCAAATACCACCGAAAGAAAGCTCTATTTGTGTGAAAAAAGGACGTAAATTTCGTTTGGGTGCAGCATTGCATGACCGCGCAATTATCAGTTGAATTAGTGCAGCGCTGAGTAGCAAAGAGAGGCCTGGTCATTAACCTCCTTGACAGTATTCCCGAGTGTAGCTCGGGGTAACATTTCAGTACCACAAACGGTAACCCCGAGCTACACTCGGGAATACCATGCGGCACTGCTCCAGCATTTGTTCTTCACTTACTTTACCCTGCGCTCCCACGATGTGTCCCCTGCAGCGTCCCCGGCCATTTCCTCCGGCCGATGCCGGCATCCGGCTTCTGTGTCCTGTCCCTGTGACGTCGGGACGTACGGGCGCCGCTGGCGGCGGGAAATTTTAAAATTTTAAAAAATGTCTTTTTTTTTTTTTTACATTTTACATAGTAAAACATTGCTGTCTCAACCAATTTCACATACATCTTGTCCCTAATGCTTTGTCCTGTGCCCTGCCTGCATTTTGTCTGTTCTTTCTGCCTGGAAACTGAGAAATGTCCATGGCGTCCAAAAAGTGTCCCTTTAGGTCAAAAGCGGTTTAGATCAGCTAGAGAACAGCGATAGTAAATCAGAACCACTTGCAGAATTGAGTGATAATGATTTGTGGGGAAATTCGTCATCAGACACTGAAAACGATTTTGCGACTTTGCTCAGCAATGCTGTATTTCAATTGTCAGTGTTTTTGGTTTGATTATATTATTGAATTAAATGTATTATTATTATATTATTATTTTTTATGATTATTTATTAAATTATAATTTATGATTACATGTTTCAAATTTTATCCTACCCGGGATGTTTACTAGACTCTTGTTCGGATAGATTTCAGTGAGTTATTCCTAAAAATTACAGCCTACAATAAAAAAAACTACATATTTCCATGCAAAAAAATGGTACCGCTTTCAGCACCAAAAATCAGAAAGAATCATACTGCCAAGGGGGTTAAGGGGGGTAAATCCTCAGGAGGGCAAGTGGTTAAAATAAAAAATATGGTAGTTGTGTAGTGCTACCCTCTCGAGGGCCGCTGAGTTTTTGGGTTCCCCCTAAGCTCTGTACAGACAGGCAACACGTATTTTTCACACTTTCTGTCAGTAAAACAGTCCTTGAGCTTGTTTTTTGTTGTTTGTATTAGGGGTTAGCAACTTGGACGGAGTCTAGGAGTATATGAGATGCCCAAGGAACTATAAAACATGAGGACAAAATGTGGACCAAAAATCGGCAACAGACTTTAGCAAGGAGCACTGAGTCCCCTCTTGTTGTACCTCCTCAGACCCCAGATGAAACTCTCCTCATCCACCTTGCTGTCCTGAGGGTATCCTTGGGCAAGGGTTTCCAGAATCTACTGCAGGGTAGTCCCAGGTGAAAACTAGTTGGGTATTGCACCTGTCCTATAGCTTAGTGGGCTGCAGCTGCCTTCAGGCCTTACACTGGGCTGGCTTCTTCCCTGCTGACAGGCTGTCCTCCCTAGGAGACTGTAGAACAGTGCAGATCCTTCTGTCAGCTCCAGCCTGTAGGTAACCCCCCCTCCCTGGGATCCCCTCTCAGGATCCTTGCTCCAGCACCTTCCTTCAGTTCATCTTCCACCCTATTCCAACTACCACTGCTGTTCAGGCTTTCTCACATTTAAAGTGTCACTAAACCCACAACAGTAAAATCAGTTTGTATATGCAGTAAAGCATACTTGTTATACTCACTGTGGAACCTAAGGGGTTAATCCTCTGCATTGTTTAAAAAGGCCATTTGATCCTTTCTTCTCTGTTCCTCCCCTTTTTCAAGCGGCCACCTCTTATTTCCTGATAAGACAGACTGAACAGTAGTCATTTTGCACATGCTCAGTTTGGTGTGTATTGCTAGAGAGGTTTTTTTGGGGGGAGAGTGCATGTGATCTGCACAGGGTCAATCAGCACTGTCCAGACAGAGGTCAGGGTTTCTGCATCCTCCTACAGCAAAATGAAAACTCTTCCTGCAAGCTTTACCGAGTGCTTTGCTGGGCACTGATATAAGTCACAAGACTGCTATATACTACTAATGAGAAAAGGTATTTAGCAGTTTATATTTACTAAAATAATTACATTTCCATGTTGTGTGTACTGTGGGAGACCGGATATAGTGAATGCAGGGTCCGGGGTTTAGTAACACTTTAAGGGCTGCTCTTAGCCACTATACTCAGCCTCCAGCCTGGGGATTGGCCAAGTTCCCTTAAACATGTAAATCTAGGCCTCCGCCCCTCTTCTAGAAAGTTCCTGTAGTTTCTAGAAGGGTGGTGTCAGGACGCGGGTGTTCTGCAGCATCGCGCCGGGTGGCGCATGCTCAGAACACAAGTCCTCGCTAGCGGACAAGCATCGGGACCTGGTCGTGCACGGCAGCGGCGGTGTTCGCGCATACGCGATCGCAGACACGCGCCTGGCACCAATGACAGAGCAGGGCGGGCTATTTAAACAAGGAACCAGGTATGTCAAATTGCCGTTTGGTCTTACCTGCTCTGTTCCTGATTGTGTTCCTGTGTTATTCCGTTGCCGATCTCTGCTTGTACCTGACCTGATTCTCCTGATTGACCCCTGGCTTGCCTGACGATTCTTCTGCCTGATCCCTGGTACCGCGCTGCCCGCAACCTGCTGAACCTGGCTTGTGACCCCGACCATTCTCTGCCTGCTCCTCTTGTACCTTGCTGCCCGCACGTTACCGACTCGGCCTGCCTGACTACGCATACTTCACCCGCCAATCCATCCATCCCGTACGGATCACTATTAGTAAGATTGCCTGCCTCTTCCCATCAGACTCCACCTGGTTCCAGTCTGCACCAAATCCATCCCCACCATCAGGGGCCCTGGTGAATAGCAGGCTGGGACTTAGACCCCGCGCCCTGAGGAAATCCATGCTGTGGGCTGCTAGAGATACTGCCAGGCGGTTCCTAACAGGTGGGAGGGCTCCAGAAGTCCTGACCAGTAGAGCCTTCCACCCTGCCTTGAGGTAACCTCACTGCCTCACTCCCAGTCTGACTCATCCCAGACTTCTAACAGGCCTCTGACTACCCACAAGAAATCCTATCTACCTAGAGGGTGCTACATCTGTTTATGGTGCACAATGCTTTAGCAAAGCCAATGTCATTCAATTAGGGTTTTCATCTACTTTTAGATGCAATTATAAAACCTATAAGATAAGCCCACTTTGAACATTAAACTGTTTGATGTATCACATATTTTTCAGTGACAGATCTCTTCCCATGGATAACCAGTAGTCGTGGATCTTCACAGTAGGCCTTCTTGGGTGGGATCTGTAAAATGTTGAGGTTTCCCCGTAGTATTCCACCGCTCATCCTAACAACATCTGGGCCACCGGGCTCTGTCAGATTCT
This sequence comes from Staurois parvus, assembly GCF_062004578.1. Classification (NCBI taxonomy): domain Eukaryota; kingdom Metazoa; phylum Chordata; class Amphibia; order Anura; family Ranidae; genus Staurois; species Staurois parvus. The sequence goes on from NW_028318146.1 coordinate 631,595, forward strand.
CAATGGGCTAAAGTCAATTATCTGTCTTTTGCTTTCCTCGCCAAGGGAGATGGCAAGCAAAGGATAAAAAAAAATCAGAGGCTTGTTGCATATTAATCATGCAGGAGCAGAAATGGGGTTAACATATTTCCAGAGGGTGCAGGAAACATAAATCCTGTTATGTGATAATCATTTATTCCCTTCATGAGTGACTTCAACAAACAGAAGGAGAATGCAGACTGACACATCAGCTCTAATGCTTCCCCCACATCTACAACAGGCTCCGGAAAAATGGTCTAGTTTGCCGTAGTGGTAATAACGCCCTTATAAGATGTCTCCAACTTACAAGCCGACCTCAATACACTGTTTATTGGGCAACTATGTGGCAAATGAGGTTTAATGTTGATAAATGTAAGGTTCTGCACTTGGGGGCTAAGAATAAGCATGCATCATACATACTAGGGGGGTACAACTGGGGGAATCAATGGTGGAGAAGGATCTGGGGGTTCTGGTACATCACAGTTTATTAATGGCATGCAATGCCAAGCTGCAGTTTCTAAAACAAGCAAAACCTCTCTTTTATTAAAAGAGGTATAGACTCCAGAGAGAGAGATATCATATTACCCCGGTACAAATCATTAGTAAGACCTCATCTGGAATATGCAGTTCAGTTTTGGGCACCAATTCACAAAAAGAACATTGGGGAACTGGAGAAAGTACAGAGAAGGGCAACCAAACTGATAAGAGGCATGGAGGAGCTCAGCTATGAGGAAAGATTAGAGGAACTGAATTTATTCTCTCATGAGAAGAGGAGATTAAGGGGGGGATATGATCACCATGTATAATACATAAGGGGGGATATGATCTCCATGTATAATACATAAGGGGGGGATATGATCTCCATGTATAATACATAAGGGGGGTATGATCTCCATGTATAATACATAAGGGGGGATATGATCTCCATGTATAATACATAAGGGGGGATATGATCTCCATGTATAATACATAAGGGGGGATATGATCTCCATGTATAATACATAAGGGGGGATATGATCTCCATGTATAATACATAAGGGGGGATACGATCACCATGTATAATACATAAGGGGGGATATGATCTCCATGTATAATACATAAGGGGGGATACGATCACCATGTATAATACATAAGGGGGGATATGATCTCCATGTATAATACATAAGGGGGGATACGATCACCATGTATAATACATAAGGGGGATATGATCTCCATGTATAATACATAAGGGGGGATATGATCTCCATGTATAATACATAAGGGGGATATGATCACCATGTATAATACATAAGGGGGATGTGATCTCCATGTATAATACATAAGGGGGGATATGATCTCTATGTATAATACATAAGGGGGGATATAATCTCCATGTATAATACATAAGGGGGGATATGATCTCCATGTATAATACATAAGGGGGGATATGATCTCCATGTATAATACATAAGGGGGGATATGATCACCATGTATAATACATAAGGGGGGGATATGATCTCTATGTATAATACATAAGGGGGGATATAATCTCCATGTATAATACATAAGGGGGGATATGATCTCTATGTATAATACATAAGGGGGGATATGATCTCCATGTATAATACAGAAGGGAGGATATGATCTCCATGTATAATACATAAGGGGGGATATGATCTCCATATATAATACATAAGGGGGGATATGATCACTATGTATAATACATAAGGGGGGATATGATCACCATGTATAATACATAAGGGGGGATATGACCTCCATGTATTATACATAAGGGGGGATATGATCAACATGTATAATACATAAGGGGGGATATGATCTCCATGTATAATACATAAGGGGGGATATGATCACCATGTATAATACATAAGGGGGGGGATATGATCTCCATGTATAATACATAAGGGGGGATATGATCACCATGTATAATGCATAAGGGGGGATATGATCACCATGTATAATACATAAGGGGGGATATGATCTCCATGTATAATACATAAGGGGGGATATGATCAACATGTATACATACATCAGTGGTTCATATAGTGAACTTGGTGTAGAGCTATTCATCCTGAGGTCATCACAGAGGACAAGGGGGCACTCTTTACGTCTGGAGGAAAAGAAATGTAATCTCCAAATACGGAAAGGTTTCTTCACAGTGAGAGCGATGAAAATGTGGAATAGACTCCCTCAAGAGTTGGTTCATTTATAGGTAAAGTTGATCCAGGGAATATCCGATTGCCTCTCAGGGGATCAGGAAGGAATTTTTTCCCCTGCAGGAGCAAATTGTATCGAGCTTTACTGGGTTTTTTGCCTTCCTCTGGATGTGGGTATAGGATTATAACTTTTTTTCTTTTTTTTTTTTGGTTGAACTGGATGGACTTTTGTCTTTTTTCAGCCAGACTAACTATGTAACTATGTATGTAACTATGATGAGTCCTTGCACAGATAAAGTCGTGTGTAGAGTAGACCATCACACAGCCACAATCCTGCAGCTGGCAACTCTTTTCCAATGTTATTGGTCTAACTGAATGGCATTTAGTTCCCTAAAACACCTTGTAAAATAAACAACTGTCATTTTTCTTGTTCAAGGTATTTATTGAAACAGTAGGTTACAAAGGCACAAAAGTAACAAGGTCATAAAGCTGGTTAAAAAAACAGTTGTCTCTGGTACATCACTGAAGACTGACTGTCATTCGCAACATTCTTACAAGTATTTAAGCATCATTTTAGCTGTGCAGTGTCCCAAACATTTAATAATGTTACTGCCACTTTTTAAAATGATTTTTTTTATCCTTTGGTGCATCTCAGTGCTGATGACTTCCTGCAGCCTCTTTGCAGCTACTTACCATCCACATGCACTTCAGCAATGGCTGCAAGACATTTCTCTGGGTGGGTTTCTTGGTGGCGGAACACGGAACCAAGGCTGCATAATGCGTGTTGAGCTCTCACATTGGAAACCTGTGTGATAGGGTAACAATTGTTAATACTATACAGGACTTATAGTACACCTACAGTCTGTGCAGCCCTATACAACACAAAGGGAGACAGTACAGTTGTAGTCATGGCCAAAAATATTGGCACCCTTCATTTCTGTTAGATAATACACCACTTCGCCCAGAAAATTGTTGCAATTGGTATGACACAAAGACGTGTAGAAACAAAAAGCCAAATCTGACACATTCCAAGCAAAACCCCAAAAATGGACTGGACAAGATTCTTGGCACCCTCATTTTATAATTTGGTAGCACACCTCATGGAAAAAATAACTGAAATCAATCGCTTCGTGTAACCATCGATGAGTTTCTTCCACATCTCTACTGGAATTTTGGACCACTCTTATTTCACCAACTGCTCCAGGTCTCTCAGATTGGAAGGGTTCCTTTTACCAACTGCTGCTTTGAGATCTCTCCACAGGAGCTCTATGGGATTGAGATCTGGACTCATTGCTGGCCAGTTCAGTACTCTCCAGTGCTTTGTCTGAAACCATTTCTGGGTGCTCTTTGACAGGTGCTTTGGGTCATTGCCCTACTGTAAGACCAATGACCTCACTGGGCCCTACAATGCACCCCGGAATTCTTTGGTAGTCTTCAGATTTCATAATGCCATGCACAGTCAAGACTTCCAGTGCCTGAAGCAGCAAAGCAACCCCAAAACATCAGTGACCCTGCACCATGTTTGACTGTAAGGACTGTATTCCTTTCTTTAAAGGCCTCATTTCTTTTTCTGAAAACAGCAGAATGATGGGCTTTACCAAAAAGCTGTAATTTTGTTTCATCTGTCCACAGCACATTCTCCCTAAAGGATTTTGGCTTCCTCAGGTAAGTTTTGGCAAACTCCAATCTGGCTTTTTTATGTTTCTGTGTCAGCAGTGGGGTCCTCCTGGGTCTCCTACCATAGTGTCCCTTTTCATTCAGATGGCAACGTATAGTGCGAGCTGACACAGTTGTACCCTGTGCCTGAAGGTCAGATTGAATTTGTCTGGAAGTTGATCGAGGTTCTTTATCCACCATTCAAACAATCCTTTGTTGCAATCTTTGATCAATTTTTCTCTTTTGTCCATGTCCAGGGAGATTAGCTACAGTGCCATGGGCTGTAAACTTCTTGACAATGTTGCGCACAGTGGAAACAGGAACATGAAGATCTCTGGAGATGGACTTGTAACCTTGAGATTGTCCATGCTTTTCTAAAATTTTTGTTCTCAAATCCTCAGACAATTCTTTGCTGCTCTTTCTCTTATCCATGCTCCATGTGGCACACAGAGAAACACAACAGAAAGGTTGAGTCAATTTTTCATCATTTTAACTGGTTGACAGTGTGATTTCTATATTGTCAGCACCTGTTAATTGATACAGGTGAGTTTAATTAAATCCCGGGAGCATCACAAACTTGGAATGCAATTATTTGTTACAATTTGGAGAAGGTGCCAATAATTTTGTCCAGTCCATTTTTAGAGTTTTGCGTGGAATGTGTCAGATTTGGCTTTTTGTTTCCACACTTTTTTGTGTCATACTTACACAATATTTTTGGCCATGACTGTACAATACAATTCAAGGCAAGAGGTTAGTAGGGCCCTACTTATGAGAACCTACGTACAATCTAAAGGATGCCAGAGCACAAACTGAATCAGTGGCAGAGAGTTGTCACCCTATAACAGGAAGTACCTAATCAAGGACCTATAAAGCAGGATCACCAGAGATTAATTTAAAGAAAGTTGCAGTTTGAAATATATCAAAACATTTTTTTTAATAATATATCAATGATTTACACTACAGTACATGCATACATTACATCCAGGGTTGACAAATTTGTTTTGAATCTAGGAGTTGGCTAAAGCATAGCGTGCGTTGTCAGCGGCCGGGGCAAGGCAACTTTTGGGTGACAAGCTTCATGCGATGCAATTTGCCACATGACAATCACGACAAAACCGTTTTAGGTGTCATTGAAAATAATGGCACCTGAACCTGCGATCACAGGGATTCTACTGCGATCCTAAAACACCCAGGTGTAAATGGAGCTGCCCTGTTTCACACATATGCGATTCTGAATGCGTTTTCAAACTCACAGATTTGCATGACAGGCTAGATAATATGTTTCTATTGAGGTGGTTTCTGGTGGTTTTTGTCTATTTTCACCTGGTGATCTGGCCAGTAACACACCTCCGGTATTCATGTGCCTTCACTCTGGATGAAGGAGCACAGGGTCCACAGCAGACACCAGCATTGTCAGTCTGGGGGGGGGGGGAGGGAGTGTTAGAAGTACTAGCAAATTTAACTAAACTAACAAATGAAAGCCAAACTCCAGCTAATACTTTAATACTTTATAAGCAGTTACAGCAAACAATTGTTTTGTTTTAGTTTTGGGATAAAGGTTTTTACATTAATAAATTCACATAAAATGAACAATATCCAGCCTGACTGGTAATACAAAGCAGCTGACACAAATAGGTAGTATAAGAACCTATATAATAACTGAAAATGTGAAGTGCAGCACTTAACATATAGTAAAATGATTAAAACATATCAAAAAATGATATAGTACAAAATAACAAATGAATGTCCGTGAGAACAAATGCTGCAAACCAAAATTGAATTAAATAAAAAGGTGCTGATATAATGTCCATCCACCACCATAAAAGTGCTCTTGCTTGCAGTAAAGCAACTCCAATCTATATATGCCGTCACCATCTCCCATTGAATTGAAAACTCAACAGAAATGATGGCTGCCACTACAACAGCATAAACGCCCGTATAATTAGGCAGGGCCACATATATCTTGATGTGAAACTCTGTGGATATGTGTCATTCTGCCTGACCTGGCTGTGGTGAAATAAAGCTCGCCAGGAGCAAAATATACTTTCAATAGTGTAGTATTTATTAGATAATGAGTGAATATAAATGCATAAAACCAAAAAGCATATAAAGAAACTGTCAGCTTACATGAACTGCTGCTGACCTGGTATCGTCAGCACTGAAAACTCCTCCCCGATGCATTTTGTCCAATCGCACCAATTGAGAATGGCCAACTGGACGAAACGCGTCGGAGAGTTTTTAGTGCTGACGTCACACTGCTGCATGATCCCAGGTCGTCATGGTCTGATGCTGCCACATGGTTGGGATTGTGAGTAATATACCCTACAGAGTATCCTTATAAAAGGCAGAGGAGGAAGCATTTGGAGGCTGAACAGGAGACCGTTTATGATCCTTGGCTTTCTGGAGAGGTATTAGCCGGAGATATAAAGGATCCAGAGTGATCCCGAATGCTTATTGGGCCCTTTTGGGTCACAGGAAGGAGGTGAGGAGGCACTGCAGCTGGAGTGGATTTAAAGTGTGCCGGCACTTGCACGAAGTGTTCACGTTTAACACATTGCATGGTGTTTTATCACGTTTTATCAGCACTTGTTACTTTATGGACTTATTAGTACTTGCTTTAAAAGGTTTTTTGATTATTACCAAGGACACTTAACACCAGTTTATTTCATTATATATTGTGTGTGTTTATCACTATTTTTAGGTCACTAAGGTGACCCATACACTAGTATTGTCCACTTTATATCACGGTTCTGATTAGCACTTTATTGTTATATGTATATTTTTGGTTTTTTGATTTATTAGCACTTTATGATTATATGGATACACATTTATTTTTATTTATTTTTATTCACTTTTGTAGGTAGCACTGCACCATACAGTGGATAAATGGTTAGCACTTCCACCTGGCAGTACTAGGGTCGTTGGTTTGAATTCCAACCACGGCACCACCTGCCTGGAGTTTGCATGTTCTCCCTGTGCCTGCATTGGTTTCCTCCAGGTACTCCAGTTTCCTCCCACACTCCAAAGACATGCTAGTAGGTGAATTGGATCCTGTCTAAATTGGCCGTAGTATGCGTATGAATGTAAGCTAGGGACCTTAGATTGTACGCCCCTTCAGGGTTAGGGACTGATGTGAATGTACAATATATATGTAAAGCGCTGTGTAAGTTGACTGCGCTATATAAGTACCTGAAATAAATAAATAAAATAAATGTTACTATATGGTATAGGTACATGCCAGCTAATACAGCCGACACTTTGAAAATTGGGCCTTTAGGCGGTTAAAAGTTACGAATCTATTTCTGAAAGACAATTAAAAATTTGTTTCCATTTAAGCTTCGACCTCCGTTAAAGTCATGTCTCTGTGTATAGCATACCTTTATACACAAGGAAACATTGCACATTATGAGAAGGCTTTCCTATTATGAAAATGTCATAGTTCATAAGTAATTGGAAAGATATCCTTCAGAATAATCCTTGTACGGCAGGTATAACCCCGGATCTGATAGTTTATGATAGAACTTTAATTAGATTACATAAATTCCATGTAACTGTCATAGTCCCCATTCTGCTAGGGGGGGGGGGGTTAGTAACCTATAGTATCTACTGTATTTGTTTTGTCATTATTACAAAAGAGCTTCCTACCTGCTGACATTTATTATATAATTGCAGAGTATGCATTTTTAACAAGCCAACAATCTGCATATTTAAAGAGTTGGTCCATCCAAATATGATATTTCAAGCCCAACTTGGGGCACAGCGTCTTTCATATTTTTTAATTATTTAATATTTTTTTAACTTCCGTTAAACTTTTACCGGTTCTGTTTTGTTGCTTATTTAGCGGTTTGTAAGCCCCGCTGAGTCATTAGTCACAAAGTATAGTGGAAGCTGCACTTCCGGCTCCCAGCCGCTTCAGAATGTTGCCTATTACAGACAACAGTTCAATTGTTGTGTCTCTATGGCCTCCCATTGTTTTGCCAATCACAAAGCACAGCCACAACATCATCACAGGCTTTACTTTGCAGCAGTGGCTCAGTTGGGCTTATAAACAGCTAAATAAATAGAGAAACATTAAAGCCCAACTTTGGGAAACGTACACATTTTTCTTTGCACCCCTACTGCAAGAGTTAACTGCTTGTTTAGGTCTAGGGGACATAGAAAAGAAGAACTACTTACCCCGGTGGTCTCCAAACTGCGGCCCCTGGGCGGAATGTTGCCCTTTGCCGGCCTCTACCTGGCCCCCAGGATACTATTCCTCCCACTGACACCAACAAGGAGACACCATTTCTTCCACTAGCTCCAACTATGGGGTATTCAAAACCCAGTGTTTTTCTTCTATCCCAAACTTTCTCTTCTTGCATAAATTAGCATGATTTATTCAGTGGCAACAAGTGACAGTTGGGGGTTGATTTACTACAGGCAATTAAACTGTGCACTTTGCAAAGTGCAGTTGCACACTGAAAGTGAAATTGCTCCAGAGCACTGGTTACAGCTTGTAGGAGGAGTTTTCATTCTGCTCTAGGAGGATATAGAACCCCTGACCTCTGTCTTAGCAGTGCTGATTGGCCCTGTACTGATCACATGCACTCTCCCAAGAAAAAAAAACCCCTCTAGCAATACACACTAAATTGAGCATGTGCAGAGTGTCTCCACATGATATGTCTTATTGGGAGATAAGAGGTAGACACTGGAAAAAGGGGAGGATCAGAAAAGACAGGATCAAACAGCATTTTTACACAATGCACAGGATTAACCCCTTAGGTTCCACAGTGAGTATAACAAGCATGGTTTACTGCATATACAGACTGATTTTACTGTTGTAGATTTAGTGACACTTTAGTAAATGAGCAGAAACTCTTCTGACTTCCATCATTCAATCACCTGAAAGTAAAAATGCTGTTTTTTTATTCTACTTGCATGAGTATTTTTTTCAAGCTCTGGAGCAACTGTACTTGCAGAGTGCAACTGCAGTTTGCAATGTGAACAGTCTATTTTTCTTTAGGAAATCAACTCCTCTGTGCTTCTATCACCCAGCACTGCACTTGTAATTTAGGACCCCCACCATCTCTTCAGATATACATTTGTTTCTTTTTGAAGTTTTTTTTAACTGCTTTTCCTTTTCAAAAGGTTTGACCAGACCATTTTTTTTCTATTCAGCACTGTGCTAATTTAGAATTTTATCATTTTTTTTCACACAAATAGAGCTTTCTTTGGGTGTTATTTGATCACCACTGGGATTTTTATTTCTTGTTACAGCATATTAAACATGTTCAATAAAAAATAAAGTCTAATTTCTTCATAAATTGACGCCACAATGTATTCTGCTACATGTCTTTGTTAAAAAATACCCAATAGGGGAAAATTAATTGGTTTGTATGAAAGTTATGTCTACAAACTACGGCATATACACTCACCAGCCACTTTATTAGGTACACCTATTCAATTGCTTGGTAACACAAATTGCTAATCAGCCAATCACATGGCAGCAACTCAATGCATTTAGACATCTAGACGTGGTGAAGACAACTTGCTGAAGTTCAAACCGAGAATGGGGAAGAAAGGTTATTTAAGTGACTTTGAACGTGGCATGATTGTTGGTGCCAGACGGGCTAGTCTGAGTATTTCAAAAATTGCTGATCTACTGGGATTTTCACACACAACCATCTCTAGGGATTACACAGAATGGTCCGAAAAAGAGAAAATATCCAGTGAGCCACAGTTGTGTGGACGAAAATGCCTTGTTGATGTCAGACATCAGAGGAGAAAGGGCAGACTGGTTTGAGACTATAGAAAGGCAATGGTTACTCAAATAACCACTCGTTCCAACCAAGGTATGCAGAATACCAACTCTGAGCACTCCACACGTTGAACCTTGAAGCAAATGGGCTACAGCAGCAGAAGACCACACCAGGTGTCACTCCTGTCAACTAAGAACAGGATACGGAGGTGGCAATTAACACAGGCTCTCCAGAATTGGACAACAGAAGATTGGAAAAACATTACTTGGTCTGATGAGTCTCGATACCAGTTGCGACATTCAGATGGTAGGGTCAGAATTTGGTGTAAATTACATGAAAGCATGGATCCATCCTGCCTTGTATCAAAGGTTCAGGCTGGTGGTGGTATAATGGTGTGGGGAGATATTTTCTTGGCACACTTTGGGCATCGTTTAAACTCGACAGCCTACCTAAGTATTGTTGCTGACTATGTCCATCCCTTTATGGCTACAGTGTCCCCATCTTTTGATGGCTACTTCCAGCAGGATAATACACCATGTCACAAAGCTCAAATCATCTCCAACTGGTTTCTTGAACATCACAATGAGATCACTGTACTCCAATCGCCTCCACAGTCACCAGATCTCCATCCAATAGAGCACCTTTGGGATGTGGTGGAATGGTAGATTCGCATCATGGATGTGCAGCCGACAAATCTACAGCACCTGCATGATGCTATCATGTCAATGTGGACCAAAATCTCTGAGCAGTGTCTCCACACCTTGTTGAATTCCACAAAGAATTAGGGCAGTTCTGAAGGCAAAAGGGGATCCAACCCGGTACTAGCAAGGTGTACATAATAAAGTGGCTGGTGAGTGTATACTGGAATTTAAGCAGCTATAGACACCATACTGCAATGGCGGGGTTCAGCGACTTGTAGCAGGCCTGTGATAGGGTGGAGGGCAATCTGGCACTAACAGATACTATCTGGGAGGGTCACTAACTGACACTGACAAGGCTATTAATACTAACACAGTAATCAGTGATAAAACTGTACACTCTCACTGTACTAATGACACTGGCTGGGAAGGGGTTAACCCTTTGAGGACCGTAAGGTTTTGGAACGCCAAAAGAATCAATTTTTTTGTTTTTAAAGTTCGTACACTTCAGTTGCTGTAACTAAGCCATTTCATGAAATAATTGGCAAAAAGCTAGATCCATTTGTTGTTTGTTGATAAGAACTAATATTTTGACTTTGACCAAAAAAAAAAAGAGTTTTAAGTTCCTAATCAGATGATACACGCAATTACAAACATGGGACAAATACGTCCCTTGGTCCTCAAAGGGTTAACATCTAGGGGCAATCAAAGGGTTATCTGTGCGCCTAACCATGTGTAATGTGTGCTGCTTTTACTTTGCTAGCTGGCTGTTTTTTTCCCCTGCTTTACAGGGAGAAGAAACAGCCAGATCGCTGTTTCCTGTACATAGAGTTCTGTGTATTTGTAAACACAGAACTCTGTGTGTGATTGGACACAGCTGTTCAGATGACTTCAGCCAAAATCATTGGGTGAAATCAGCTGACAAACTCGTCCTGTGTCCAATCACAGAAAGGGTTGGAAGGGGGCATGCGCATGCACAGTGAGTGATTGGCAGATGGTTACATTATATTTTTGCATCACAGAGCCTGATAGAACTTTTTAAGAACATCTTGCTACTTTCCTGAGCCTCCAGGGTAGTTGGATCAGTTCCCCAAATATCAAGAATGACATGATGTCCTTAGTAACTTTGGATAACATTAGTTAATTATTAAAATTAATTAGCTTATTAATTAAACTTCAAATAATAATTAAGGTGTCTATTTATAAATGTTTTCACACAGCGGTTACCCAAAATGACACAATTTTCTAGATTCAGTTAGAAAAAAGTGTGAAATTGCATGGATCTTGTGTGAAAATATTTCCAAATAGAGACCCAAGGGTTTGCCAAATGTTGTTATTCATTTTGCCATAATTAGGTCCTGTGTTATGACATCTCTTACCTTACAGAACCTTTTCTTATGCCGATGACAAATATCCTTTCCTCTACATGAAAGATGGTGGCCCTTTGTCCTTTGTGCCATCCTGGAGACAAAAAAAACATATCTCCCAAATCTTTACATTGTCCTTGGATATATCTATACATATTAATTAGATCACTTCCAATGCAGCTCTTTTCCAAGCAGAACAAACCCAACTTTGGAAGCTTTCATTATAAGTGAGAACTCTTATCGCCTTTATTAATGTGGTTGTCTCCTTTTGAACTCTTACTCTCCTTTTCAAGCTACAATGTCCTTCTTCTAGTGGTGCCTACAATTCTACACGTGCATTTTTATTTATTTTTTTAAGTTCGCGGAAGTGCGAAAAAACGAAAACCCGTAAGTGAACAAAAAATGTGCTAGTGCAAAACCAACACAAAAAAGTCCACTTAGGGGTGTGCTTTTACACCCCCCGAAGGGGTAGGATCTCTACCCTGATCCCCCGGGGCACAAAGCTCCTGACAGGGACTAAGTTTCCCATGTGGTCCTCCTAGCCAAAAGGCCTGGTGGATCACTTTCCTTGTGGCTAGCCTAAGCCAGCCACCCGAAGAGAGACCCCCTAGGGACAGGGGAGGAAGGAACCAAAAGGCCACACATCCTCCCCCTAGACTTCAGGGTAGGCCCGAGGGCCCATACCCTACCATCCGTGAGAAAAAAACACACATAAGTGAAAGTGAAACAAACGTGGGAGAAAAATAAATTAAATAAATAAGTAAAAATTAAAAAGTGGCCGTGCAATTGTGCACTGGCTAGGCCCTGAGGCCTGTAGCATAAAAATTGCCCTGGACTTAGCCAAAAGGCCTAGCCCTAAAAGGCGCAGTGCAGAAAAAGTGTTTTGGATCAGTGACCATGTGCACGTTTCACACTTGGGATCCCATCTCCATGTGCTACTAAGAGCACCCCTGAGGTGACCACTCAGGGGGCACTGTTCCGTGGACTCTCTGCCTCCCTGGCCCCTGGCCAGACAAGGTAGATCAGTTCAAACCAGGAAGAACTGGGCCCCTCTGGTGTTCCTGGGGGAATTACTCCTGGGCCCCAACTGCCAGTGGGCGCCTCGGTTTCTGTTCCGGCCTGTATTAACCATCAGGACCCCCATCCTTCCAGCAGGAGTACTATACAACCAAACTTCCCCGCAAGCAGGAATGATGGTGGAGCACCCCTACTGGACACTGATAAGAACAGATACTACACTTGATCTTAGCCAAAAGTCTACACGTGCATTATATATATAAGTAAACTATATAGAGGGAATACTATACTGCTCCCATATGTCTCTATCCATATGCCCAGTGAAATAACTGGCCTCAGGTGATACACAGAGATTAAACAAATCCTCCTACATAAATCATACCTGTTTATTTGCAGCCCTCTCTTCTCTACAGCCATTCAAAGTACAGAATTTACACAGCTTTTCGCAGCTCCAGAAGGCAGAGTGAGGGGATCTGATGTCACATAGTGCACAGCACAGAGAGGAGTGTAATCTGAGATCTGAGTGGAGGGAATAGAAATACCTCCCTCTACACAGTCTCATAGGGAAACATGCACATCTGAGGTTATCAATCACCTGCTAGGAGCTGGAGGGGGGCAGGACCATCTCCCAGGATTGCTTGTGTTGGCTTTGACTGTCAAGAGTGACACATGCAGATAGCAGAGGAATGAGAGAGCAGACAGAAATCTCTCAAGGTGCTTTGGGTTGAGGCAAGTACACACTATTGAAGGATATGCTTTGTTCAGTTTTCATTTCAGGGCTGAAAATCACTTTAATGTGCAGAATTTCATAAGACTAAACTGAAAAATAGCCAGAGAAAATTTAAATGAGAAAGGCATATGTTAATGAACATCTAAGTTTATATATTATGGGTACTTCTATAGCACTGTAAATTTACATATATATATATATATATATATATATATATATATAATGTATATATACATTACATTCACATCAGTCCCTAAGCCTCAAGGAGTGTACAATGTAAGGTCCCTGACTCACATTCATACACATACAAGGGCCAATTAACCTACCAGCATGTCTTTGGAGTGGGGGAGGGGGAAACCCACACAGACACATGGAGAACATGAAAGGGTAGGTGGTGCCATGGTTGGGATTTGAACCAACAACCCTAGCTAACCATTTAGCCACTGTGCTGCCCACACAGTTTACCGGTCAAAGGCAACCTAACACGTTCCCTATATAGCCTTCCTCCACTCCTTGCTCTACAGTACTTACCTTTCTTTTGCTTCCCCATCACGTTAAGTACAAAGCCCTGGGTTAGTCTCTGTGAGAACTTCTATAGGGCTAAGGGCCTATTTAGCAATTGGCCTACAAGCACTGTAAAGTACACAGTAGGAGGAAGATGAAAAGGTGACATGGACAAAGGGAAAGTATTAGTAGCAGAGGAAGGGTTTGTTATTTTGCCCTGAAGAGGCAAAACAACAGGTTTATTTTCATAAAGAGGAATACTATAGATGCCTTTTTTTGCAATTTTTTAAAACAACTAACCTACCCCTGACATCCAGTCAGAATTAAGCGGTATTATTTCCTTGGCAGGGCAAAGTCGTATTGACGAAACGCGTCAGCAAGTGAGGTCAGACACTAACCAGAAGTTCAGCGGTGACCATCTTGGTTGAGGTCCAAGGAAGGTGTTGTATGCTGGCGTTTTATACACACTACTACACTGTAAGCGCTTTTTTAATTGAATAAATCGGTTTATCTTATCTGCTACACTATGGCCTGCCTACTTGGTTTTATTGCATGTGACAGCATGGGAGTGGAATATCAGCATTAGAGGAGGGATTTTGAAGCGTAGCAGTTAACTATAAGATTCCAGGCTTCGTACTTAGGAAGACCTGGTAAGGTGCATGAACCATGAGGTGGTGGGTCACCTAAGGAGAATTGTGCACTGACTGGTGGTCACAAAGTTTGATAATGTGTGAGCACACTGGCACTATCGTTGTTCGTTATATTGAAAATACTACACTATATGATATATATTTTTTGGGGAGCAATTTATCATGAAAGAAGAAGAATGAAAATGGAGTAATTTACAAGATCCATCCACCCTTTAAAAAGTGAGGATTTTTGATTGGAAGATAAGAGTAGAAATTATGGATTTATAGTGCTGGCACATGGTGGAGATTTGGCACTATTATGTGAGTGTAATATATATTTGATTTATTACATTTAAAAGATAATACACTATATGTGGTTTATATTTTTTTGCATGAGGAGCTAATATTCTGTGAAAGGAGGAAGAGGAGCATACTGTTTTGTCACGCATGAATAGAATATTTAAAATATTTATGGTGAGAACCTTGGAAGAATGGAAGGACTTATAGTATGAATTTCTACTGACTGTGATTAAGAACTTTTTGATTTAATACCAATTTGAACGCTGGGTTCTTGTTTATATCATAGCTTCCTAGGGGGGAAGTAATATCCTGGCAACCGGGAATTGTTTTTCATTTATTCATTTTATCTGTATTTGTTGATATTTGGAGATTAGTGATTGAGGTCTGTCCTGGTTTTGGATCCTACATACAGCATATATCCTATACTGTTAACACTAATGTATTTCGGACACAACGTTTGTTAGGGAACTCTCCCTCCAGGAGTGCAGCATTTCTGAGGCAGTACTGTGGAACATGTACCAGTGTCCACCAACTCAGAAGTCTGGTCACCTCACTCCTAGTGACAATGTTTCATACTGTATGTTACTAATGGATACAGGAAACGCTTTTCTTGTTCTCTTCCCGGGGCTCCCTCTACATCTCTCCCCATGACTCCAGGCTAGTTCTCTAGGTATTCTGTGCCATGAGGACGATCCCAGTATGTAAGGAACTGGTTGCTAATGATGGGGCCAAGCATAACACACCTTCACTACCAGAGTATCAGTCACCTTCACCATGTCACCATTTTCCTGGCTGGTTGGTTGCTTTAGCATGGGACACAAATATGGTAATTCTTAGCTATGGCAATCTAGCCTCCTTAAGACAGCTTCCCAGCTCTTTAGACCTCTGTGCTGAATTTTCTCCAACCTCTCTAGTCCCCTGTTGTAAGCCCTGTTCTTTTAATACGTCTTACATGCACCCCTTGACAGGCTTCAGACCAGATAGATTAGATGAACAATAAAGATCTTTTACTGAAGTAGTTAAGGTAGCAAGGGAACAGTTCTCAAATTCATCTTCCACACACAATGCAAAGTTTTCTAAGTGCCCTATGAGGTAGTCTTGCCTGAATTAGGCAGCAAGCCCATGAAATAGTAATTTTCAGTACAACGTCCATGACTGTTAGTAATCCACATGAGGTAGCAATAATTATAAAACAGGGTCTAGTTAAGGCAGCACAAGTCCATATTGATCCGCACGCTCCCTACCCCACTGGGAACCTCGACTGGGCTCCCCCAAAAGGGGTGGTACACCCTGACAGCAAAACTACTACATCTTAGAACCATTTTCCCTCTCTCCAAACCCCTAAGGGCACTAATGAGCTCCTATCTATATGGTACCCTATAGGGGGTGGTAACCTTCCTGAAAAGAGCCTGGCCAACAGAGTTATTCCTTCTTTCTCAGGACCCACCAGCTTAACAGGCCAAATAAAGACACAATAAACCTACAATGCAACAATTGACTTTCCGATGTAAACATAGTTGTAACAATCCAACCCAAAGCATATAAAACAGCAAAAGGAAAACTCTTGACACACAGGACCTTTTGAAAGCACCTGGTTACACACTATCCAGCTTCCCTCCCTCAGTTAATGTTTGATAACAGATTTAGATTTACATGTAACTGTCATAGCGGCTTGGTGGGTTAGGGAGTCTTTGGGGGACTCTGAGAAGGTCATGGCTACAAAGCAGGTGGACCATTTGGTGGTATGGTTTTCCCTGTTGGTGTCAGGTGTTTTAACAGGGGCTCAGTCCCTTGAGAAGTTGGAAATAGTCAATTCTAGAGCTATCCTCAAGCCGGTGGGGTGTGCCTGGGGACACAGGTAAATTTTAGTCAAGCTTTTTTTTTTTAGCTGGAGGACACCAAAACCCCTTCTGTTAACCAACAGTCAATATGTTATTTATATGCAATGTTTTTTATTTGGTTATTATTGATTGGAACTGTTAATTGTTTTATGATGAAATCAAGGGCTGCTCTGGCCATGTAAAACTATGTCATGCAGTCCATATTTATTGAATATTTCAACAAGGGGAGGGAATTAAAGAATCCATCAGTTGAAGGTATTTTCTCCCTTTCATTTTCTCTATAATATACAGCATATTATTAGCTGCCTTGTTACCTTTTTTATTATTTTCCTAAAAATAAAAGCCACCCTATCACCGGTAATGTTACTTGCTCAGCTTCTTCAAGATGAGCTTTCTCCTCCACCCCACTCCAGCATTTTATCAACTCTCTGGATCTGTTTTCCCAGATTTATATCAGCAATTTTAGAGAAAAAAGGAGCTTTTAACTGAACACTGAGATAAGGGGAGTGATTTGGTGTTCAGTCAGTGAGAGATACTCACAGATGCTAGGATTTATAAGCTCCTGGATGACGGGTACAAGACAAAGTAAAAGAGAATTTATGATATTGACCTACTCTGTCTTGGGATCTGTGAGAAGCCCTACTGAGCACTTGATTAAAAAGATTTGATTGGCCCACCATCCTGTCCCATAAGCAGGACAACCTACAGGATTTATATTGGACTGGACAGAACAGATGGAAAATGGAAAATATTTGTCATCACCTCTTATTCTCAGAACCATTGAACATCCATTGTACTAAAACATTCCATGGCTTGCTAATATTAACCCCCTTAGATTTAAAGATCTCTATTAGCTTTTTATTGGTATTCCTTTAATGACCACCAATGTAAAATACTGTATTCTGATAATGGCATTTGGTTAATACTTATAATGATAGTAGACCTTTTATGCTTCTGAGTTTGCATGCTAAACCCAGCATTATATGCATTTCTTTTTTATTTACCATGCCATAAGTTGCCGGAATTGGTGTCAGTGATTGCAATAATAACCCCCCAGTGGTGTCAATGACAGTTCTATTACTATTGGCTAGCAAGGACCCATCAGAATCATACATACTCTTGTCAAGCTCATAATTGGAACCCAACAGATCTGACATTGCTTGTGGCACACTACAAAAACAACAAATATTCTTGTTGCCCCTGTCCCCCTTTTTTTCACTGCCAAAAATGATAAATAATAATAAAAAAAAAACAACAAATATCATCAATACAGAAGATGGTAGGTTGCAACTTTGGCTGCAGGGAAGTTCAGACTGGGGTAACGGCAATTTTCCCTGGTGGGAATGCTGCTCACCGCTCTGCTACCTTCTAATATTATTGGTTGTTTTGAACCCCCCCAACCTATCCAGAAACTGGGGAAATCCCAACATAGCTAACCCCAGTCATGACATACTGAAGATTATTTACTAAAACTGGAGAGTGCAATCTGGTACAGCTCTGCATATAAACCAATCAGCTTCCAGATTTTATTGCCAAAGCTTAATAGGACAAGCTGAAGTTATAAGCTGATTGGCTCCTGTGCACAGCTGCACCAGATTCTGAGTGCTGCAATTTTGATAAATCTCCAACACTGTGTCTAAAGATTATGTAAACCCTGGCAATGAACTTCTGTGTATTATTTGTTCTCTTTTGGTCCATTCAACATACTATTGAAAGAATTTTGTTAAGTCATGTCAAGTAGAAATGACTGGCTGCATCCTGATGTCGTCACCGATGTAAAACTAACTATAATATAATAAGTAGAGGATTCACAAAGCATATAGTCTTGCCTGTCCCTGGTCTCCATGATTAAGTCAATTGTGGGGTGAAACATGTTGGAGCGGGAGGTGGAAAGGTGAGACTATGTTGTGAATGCTGTATTTATTGTAGTAAGGGTGGCTTTTCATTGATGATGACATCTGTGTGCAGCCCATTCATTTCTACTTGAGCCCTGGTTCACATATACGTGGCCGGGCGGGCCACGTTTTGCGTGGACACGAGAGCCCATTCATTTGAGTCAGAGCAACTGTAAGATCACTGAGTTTTCACATTTAGAGCCAGACAGATGCAGCATCGGACCTTCTGTCTTTGGATACTTCTCCTTAACAAGATCTAACAAAAATGCACTCATCGGAGTGCACCTGATGACAGCTGGAGGTACAGAGAAATAGGCAAGTTTGGAGTGGCATAGCTACTATTGATTTAACAAACTGCGAGTATTTTTATATCTGTTTGATAAATAAAAAAAACATTTAAAAGAAAACTCAGTTGATTCTGCCAAAAATCCAGTGTTGTTCTCTGTTGAGGTCCTTCAAAGGGTAATAATGATGTGCTAACTCACACTACTACCCTACTGAATAGGCCTCATAAAGTCGATATTATAGCAAAAGCCTTGAAAAGCATACCTCACTGTGGTTGGCGCGTCTTGCTCCAGATTTTTTTTTATTTGCTGGTTAGCTGGTAAGTGTGCTGGGAAATTTTTTTATTGTGTTTGTGTGATGGATTTGGTAAAATGCCTATTTCGTTTCCTATTGAATATATATATATATACGCTATTTCTACAAGTTTTATAAATATTTACTTTTATACTTTAATACATATGTTGTGTGAATATTTTCTGCCTGCTGGGCTTTGTGGTACTTTAAGAAATCCTTGCTTAAGAAATATTTGCTCACAGGAACAGACCCCCTCCCATCGTGTGATTTGGAAGACAAAAGAATGTTTTTCTCTTTTTAAGATAAGACTGAAGAAGATCACACCTATACCATGACGGAGATTGTTTTCGTGTAAAGTGACCAATCAAAGACTAATATAATGCTTATGCTGTTATCACGTGATGTTCGCATCATTTTTCATATATAAGCTCACGGTTTCATTTCAATAAATTAGAGAGAAGTTTTCACAGACCAAAGGTGTCAGTGTGAGTTTCTTTATGTGCGCACATTCCACAAGCTGGCCAGCGTCATAAATTTTGGACAGGAACAGATAAGCACTGGATGATTAAGTCCAAGACTAAAACAATTTGGTGCCGAAACCCAGGAACTGAATAATGAACCTGCAGCCAGCCGCCATGAAAAGGCGTTCGGTGTCAGTCAAACTGGACAGGCCGGAGAGCTTGATCACCTCTCGGAGCATGGTAAGATATATTTTGCTATCTTACCATTGCTTATCCTGTCTTTGTTGTTGATTCATACCTGTGCCTAGTACGGCTGCTAAAGGTCAATAAAGGCAGGTAACCTTGTATGCCCGGAGTTTATTTAAATATACCTGCATGTGCTTATCTGTTACCTGGGTCTCTGTTGTGTGTTTTTATGTATCAGTCTTGAGGTGGAAGAGGAGTGGACCTACTGAGGGTTTTGACACATAATTTCTCTGGGTGTGTGGTAACCTTGTGTGTTGACCACAACAGAGGAGGTGTCGGATATGCGTCACGGTAGTGTGACAGCGGGTGCCGTAACTGTTTGTGTGGGTTACGATGAGTTACTCAGTGGTCTGTACTCAGAGCCCACCAAGATAGACTGCTATGTTATGTCCTAAATGTGTGTCTGTAAGCTAATGTTTGCCATTCATAACAGAAGGTTGGGGTTTGTTATGGGTTAAGGAAAGTCTGGACAGCAGCCTGTGAAGTGTCTTAGATTCCTGTTAGGAAGGACAGAGAAGGGGGGAGGAGATGGGTCAGACGCTGATAAGACCCCTAGAAAGGAATGTTAGCATGTGACCTGGTTGCAGAGAGAGAAAAGGAAAAGTATGTGGAATTAAAGATAAGGAGGTATGGCGAAAAAAAAAAAAAAAAAGAGAAGAAAGATGTCTTAGTTGACAAACATGTGCTTGAGGACAGCAAGAAGTTTGGTATAATGTAGCCGAAGTTATCCTTAAAGATAAGGAGGTATGGCGAAAAAAAAAAAAAAAAAGAGAAGAAAGATGTCTTAGTTGACAAACATGTGCTTGAGGACAGCAAGAAGTTTGGTATAATGTAGCCGAAGTTATCCACAAAGAGTAGTGGACAGAACAGGTATTGCTACAGGGGAAAAAAAATAAAAAATAAACTGTTTATGTGTACCATTAATGTGTTAAAATATTGAAAAGGATTACTGGCATGTCATATTGTGAAGGAAGTGAAGCAGTTAAAGTTATAGTAAGTAGCGAAAGTTTGTAAGCTGAAGGTCAGGACTGGCATAAATCATTGTAGGAACAGAGAGGAATGTTATGTGATAAAGGTTTGCTGAATGTGACAGAAGTTTTGTACAGAACTGGAAAAGTGTTGCATAAAGAAGGATAGTTGGAAGAAATTCAAGAAAATGGCAATTGTATAATGTATTTGTATCACAAAATTGTAATTGGAAGTTTGCTAAAACCACCGCCCTATGTTGGAATGTAGGGTGGAGGAGGGGAGGGACAGCCCTGCCCTTTGTCTAACGCTTACTTTATGCCCACCACCCCAGCCCTGCCCAGTGCACTTCCTGATGGCAGCCATCTTGCTGCTCCTGCTTTGTCCCTTCCTGCCCAGTACACTTCCTGCTAGCAGCCATCTTGCTACACCTGTGTTGTCACTTCCTGCCCAGCCCAGTGCACTTCCGTTCGCCGGCCATCTTGGTACACCCGGAAGGCCTAAATAAGGAATATACCCAGTTCTCCCTGTTCTAAACCAGGATGGTTCCTACCACACTCCCGTTTTCCCCAATATGGAAGTGTCACCTTCACAAGCCGGATACATGAATGACAATGTATTCGAGTCGGATGATCAACAACCTCAAGCAGGAAGGATGCCGATAGGTATGACTCCCAAACCTATGTCAGATGTCCAATTGAATGACGATGCATCTGAATGGAGTGATCGACAGCTGCAAGCGACAAGGGCACCAATAGATTTGATTCCCAAACCCACGCACAGTGGAGTACAAACTAAACCGGAACAGTACACAAGACAACACCGACATTCAAGATTACCGGAAGGGGCACCGGTAATGTATGTCGCTTTTACCCCATCACAAGCAGCAGCCTTAGTGACGAGTCTGCCTGACCCAGAGAAACAGCCAATGCCCTTTTACCGCTGGGTAGTGCAGATACAAGAAACTTACTCAGCTGCTTGGAAAGACCTGCTCAGTCTATGCCAAATTAAAGCAGGACATGTTTTCTGGCCAGTTATGCAGATGGGCTTCAATGATGCCTGCCTGACAAGTGCTATTTCCTGTTCTTCAGGCGTGGAGTTTTGTGTCCAGCTCCACGACTAAACAAAGGAGAAATTGGCGGATCAGACTACCACAATTCAAGACATCACCCAAGATAAAGGGGAGTCTGTGGAGAAGTATTATGCCAGACTCATACAGGCCTTTGATGATCTGGGCTTCTCTCAATATGAAAAGGCACAAACACACATGCTCTCAACTGCTTTTGTCTCAGGGCTCAAAGAGGATATCAGGAAAGGTCTGATGGTGGCCCGCCCTGAATACCGCTCTATGAAGATGTCTGATGACTGTTGGTGGCCAGAGGCATAGAAAATAAAAAAGGAAAAAAACCAGCGCCCCTCATTGTGGTCAATGATGAAGATCCCACCTACACTCGTCCACCACCATTGCCAAATATCAGGGAAAGGATCACCTGTTATAACTGTGGGAAACGGGGACACTTTAGAAGAGAATGCAGAGCCCCAAGATATCCCAGATAAGACAGGGACCCCCGAGACGGGCAGCGTGAATATCAACCACCACGCCCCAACTCTCGTTAGGAAATGGGCAAACCCGTGTCACCCCTTATGGCAGTATTTTCAAACAAGACTGGGGGACCGTGTAGCTGTAATCCAGGATATTCCCCAACCTAAAGCAGCTAAACAACTGCATGCCTTTCTTGGACTCATATCCTACTGCAGGGCATGGATCCCTGATGCATCGGTCCGTATGCAACCATTTTATGATGCTCTCAAGTCTGTGCCATTTACCTTGTCAAGCAAGGCCATGGATAATTTTATTCTGCTGAAGCAAGCAATATCCACCGCTCCTGCCTTGGGACTTCCAGATTATGAGAAACCTTTCAAACTGTGTCAGAAAAGCAAGGCCACGTCACGGGGGTCCTAGCTCAAGAACATGGAGGGCAAACCAGACCCATTGGGTACTATTCTTGTCATTTGGATCCCGTAGCTAGGGGTGGTCCTTCATCTCTAAGAGCTGTCTTCTCTGCTCAAGCACTATTGGACAGAACTTCAGACCTCGTTTTACCACACCCCGTTTCTTCTGGCACCGCATGACATTGCTGCCATCCTGAATCAAGTACAACCCCGACACCTGTCCACGGCCAGACATCTACGGTTGCAAATCTCCCTCCTCATTCCTGACAATGTGACCCTCCAAAGGTGTCTCACTCTCAACCCAGCCACCCTTCTGCCATTTTTCAAGGTGTCATGTGTACTACTCCACATGACTGCCTTGAAATGATGCATGGAAACCACACATCTCCCTACAGTGAGTGAAATTCCTCTGGAAAACCCTGACTACACACTTTTTGTGGATGGCTCCATATATGCAGATGAAGGAGGCAAGTACCACACAGGTTATGCTGTGACCTCGGAATTTGAAATTCTACAAGCAGGAGCATTACCACCAACTTTATCTGCCCAGGAAGCAGAGCTTCAAGCCCTCACTACAGCATGTAAAATGGCAGAAGGTAAAAGAGCCAATATTTACACAGACTCCAGATACGCCTTTGGGATGGCCCATGACTTTGGACCCATATGGAAGGCAAGAGGATTTATGACTGCGGCAGGTACATCCATAAGACATGGAGCAGCCATTGGATGACTGCTGGAAGCACTCCTTCTATCCATTCAAGTGGCTATTCTGAAGGTAAAAGTTCATGGGAAATTAAACTCTTCAGAAGCCAAAGGCAATAATCTGGCAGATTTGGCGGCAAAACGAGCGGCCATGGGACCACCAGAAATGGAAGGAGAGGTGACCGGAGAGTGGGAACCAATGTTCACCTTACAGACCTTACCTGTGGACAGAAACTACCTCAAGGAACTCCAAGAAGCAGCAAGTCAAGAAGAAAAAGAAAGCTGGAGATGGAGAGGAGCTATTTTCAAAGACGGTCTGTTTGAGTGCAACAAGAGGCTTTGTTTACCCAAGAATATGTTTCCAGCTGTAGTCCAGTGGGCACACGGAGCAGCCCATCTGTCAAAGAGCCTCATGAACTCTGTCATCAACAAGTACAATATAGCGCCTGGAATCACCACATCGACGAACAATTTTTGCAGAGCATGTGCCATCTGTGCAAAATGCAATCCGGGTGTTAGGAATGGACTGGCCAGCAATGGTGGGACTCACCTGCCTTTTGATCTGCAGTACCAGGGCTGGCCAGCGGGTGCTCCCAGCAATCAGAGACTCAACCTTTCAGCCAGCTAACACCTGGAACTGATGATGCTGGGGTATTTAAGGGATGGCCAGACCCACAGACTCTGCCTTGGTGTTGTGTTTGTCCTGGGCCCTGTATCTGTCCTGCATCCTGTTTCTGTCCCTCTCCCTCTGCCTGACCCTCTGTACTACGCTGCTTGTTACCTGTTTTGATCTCTGGCTTGTGACCCTGACCATCCCTCTGTCTGACCCTCTGTACTACGCTGCTTGCTACCTGCTGAACCTGGCCTGTGACCCCGACCATTCTCTGCTTGCTCCCCCTGTACCTACCTGCCCAATTGATATTGACCCGGCCTGCCTGACGACGCTTGCTTGTATGTACTGTTATCTGTGGGTGGTTTGGTTTGGTTTGTTTGCACTGTATTATGTTTAGTATTGCACTGCGTTTATGTTTGTATGGTTAGTGTTAATAAATTGTATTGTTTATCACATATCTGAAGTCTGCGTTTCCCTGCATCAGTCACACACCTCTGGTCATACCTGGGAGCCCTGACATTACACCAAGGCCAATCCTGACCAGAAGTGGCTGCACAGGGAAGCCATCTTGGCTTGTTGATGGGAAGGATGGATCTTGACGAGGTTGAATATTTATATCTGCTAGTGTTTGATGACAGGGAGTATGCTTATCAGACCCTGAAGGAGTATACCCGGGATGAACTGCTAGAATGTATACGGCTCGCTCATGTTCTAGTAGATCAGGGCACAGAGTTCTCTGAGGTGCAGCCTTTGATTGAGGTTTGTGCTGAGTTGGTTTCATCTGGTTCCCCCGAATGCAGGGATGAATTTTTGCCACCATTTAGTGCAGACCAGGTAGAGTCCCTGGTGTGGTTATTAGAGGATGATGTGGGTTACTTTCTGGAGCGTTATTCCACATGTTCACCACAGACACTAAGAGATTGTATAAACGCAGTGCAGTCATTGACCAGAAAGGCTTTGTGTAAGCTCAGCTTTGTTCAACCCATACTGCAGACATGGACAGATTTGTTGCACCCAGCCTCAGTCAGCTTACAAAGACCCAGTCCTGTTTCTAATCTATTTCCTCAAAACTCTATTCCTGCATTCCCAACAGCTCCTCCTGCCCTGCTATCTACCGCATGTCAGTACCCTGTTCCCACTCGCTGCACCTATCCTGCCTTTAACCCTGTAAAAGAGCCCTCTGTAGCAACTGCTCCCTCTCCTGTTCCATCCTCCAGTTCTTCTCTGTCTCCAGCTGTTCCATTCGTTTGCAGACCTGCGTTTACTTGCAGTGCTCCAGTAGTTAAAACCAGAAAAAAGCGAAAATTCTTTCCAACCAATACCATCCTGCCAGTATCCAAACCGGTGAGCCTGCCTTCCGTGGTTCTGCCTGAAGCCTCTACTCGGCCTGATGCCTCTACTCGGCCTGAAGCCTCTACTCAGCCAGACGCCGGCATTCAGCCTGATGCCTCTACCCAGCATGATGAACTGATCCAGCCTGACGATCCTATTAGGCCAGTTGACTCGATGCCCGCTGTTGATCCAGATGATCCGGTACCTGATCCGGTGCCCGCTGTCGAGCCAAATGACCTGATGCCTGGTGACCCAGTGCCCGCTGTCATACCTGGTGACCCGATGCCCGCTGTCGAGCCAGACAATCCGGTACCTGATGACCCGGTGCTCACTGTCGTGCCTGTTGACTCGGAGCCCACTGCCTTGCCAGATGACGCGGTGCCCGCTGTCGAGCCAAATGACCTGATGCCTGGTGACCCAGTGCCCGCTGTCCAGCCAGACGATCCAATGTCTGACCCAGTGCCCGCGGTCATACCAGTTGACTCGGAGCCCACGGTTGTGCCTGGTGACTCGGTGCCCGCCGCCCCGCCTGGGGGCCTGAGACCTGTCGTTCCGCCTGGGGGTCCGGCGCCCGCCACTCCGCCTGAGGGTCCGAGACCTGTCGCTCCGCCTGGGGGTCCGGCGCCCGCCGCTCCGCTTGAGGGCCCGAGACCTGTCGCTCCTCCTGGGGGTCCGGCGCCCGCCGCTCCGCCTGAGGGCCCGAGACCTGTCGCTCCGCCTGGGGGTCCGGCGCCCGCCGCTCCGCCTGAGGGCCCGAGACCTGTCGCTCCGCTTGGGGGTCCGGCGCCCGCCGCTCCGCCTGAGGGCCCGAGACCTGTCGCTCCGCCTGGGGGTCCGGCGCCCGCCGCTCCGCCTGAGGGCCCGAGACCTGTCGCTCCACCTGGGGTCCGGCGCCCGCCGCTCCGCCTGAGGGCCCGAGACCTGTCGCTCCATCTGGGGGTCCGGCGCCCGCCGCTCCGCCTGAGGGCCCGAGACCTGTCGCTCCTCCTGGGGGTCCGGCGCCCGCCGCTCCGCCTGAGGGCCCGAGACCTGTCGCTCCACCTGGGGGTCCGGCGCCCGCCGCTCCGCCTGAGGGCCCGAGACCTGTCGCTCCGCCTGGGGGTCCGGCGCCCGCCGCTCCGCCTGAGGGCCCGAGACCTGTCGCTCCGCCTGGGGGTCCGGCGCCCGCCGCTCCGCCTGGGGGCACGATGCCTGTCGCCCCGCCTGGGGGCACGATGCCTGTCGCCCCGCCTGGGGGCACGATGCCTGTCTCCCCGCCTTGGGGCCCGATGCCGGTCGCCCCGCCTGGGGGCCCGGTGCCTGCTGCCCCGCCCGGGGGCCCGGTGCCTGCTGCTCCGCCCGAGGGCCCGGTGCCTGCTGCCCCGCCCGGGGCCCCGATGCCTGGCGCCCCGCCCGGGGGCCCGGGTCCTGACGCCCCGCCCGGGGGCCCGGTGCCTGCTGCTCCGCCCGGGGGCCCGGTGCCTGCTGCTCCGCCCGGGGGCCCGGTGCCTGCTGCTCCGCCCGGGGGCCCGGTGCATGTCGCCCCGCCCGGGGGCCCGGTGCCTGGCGCCCCGCTCGGGGGCCTGGTGCCTGCTGCTCCGCCCGGGGGCCCGGTGCCTGCTGCCCCGCCCGGGGGCCCGGTCGCCCCGCCCGGGGGCCCGGTGCCTGCTGCCCCGCCCGGGGGCCCGGTGCCTGGCGCCCCACCCGGGGGCCCGGTGCCTGTCGCCCCGCTCGGGGGCCCGATGCCTGTCGCCCCGCTCGGGGGCCCGATGCCTGCCGCCCCGCCCGGAGGCCCGGTGCCTGCCGCTCCGCCCGGGGGCCCGGTGCCTGCTGCCCCGCCCGGGGGCCCGGTGCCTGCTGCCCCGCCCGGGGGCCCGGTGCCTGCTGCCCCGCCCGGGGGCCCGGTGCCTGCTGCCCCGCCCGGGGGCCCGATGCATGTCGCCCCGCCCGGGGGCCCGGTGCCTGCTGCTCCGCCCGGGGGCCCGGTGCCTGCTGCTCCGCCTGGTGGCCCGCTGCCTGCTGCTTCGCCTGGTAATCCGATGTGCCTCTGCCCGGAGTCCTGCCCGATGTGCCTCTGCCCGGAGTCCTGCCCGATGTGCCTCTGCCCGGAGTCCTGCCCGATGTGCCTCTGCCCGGAGTCCTGCCCGATGTGCCTCTGCCCGGAGTCCTGCCCGATGTGCCTCTGCCCGATGTGCCTCTGCCCGGAGTCCTGCCCGATGTGCCTCTGCCCGATGTGCCTCTGCCCGATGTGCCTCTGCCCGGTGTGCCTCTGCTCGATGTGCCTCTGCCCGGTGTGCCTCTGCTCGATGTGCCTCTGCCCGGAGTCCAGCCCGGTGTGCCTCTGCCCGGAGTCCAGCCCGGTGTGCCGCTGCCCGGAGTCCCGCCCGGTGTGCCAGTCTTTGATATCCCGCCAGTTACCAGACCCGGGCGGTGGAACATTTTGCCCAGCTAGGACTGTTTGGAGCGTCCTGAGGCCGCTCCTTGGGGGGGGGGGGGTACTGTTAGGAATGGACTGGCCAGCAATGGTGGGACTCACCTGCCTTTTGATCTGCAGTACCAGGGCTGGCCAGCGGGTGCTCCCAGCAATCAGAGACTCAACCTTTCAGCCAGCTAACACCTGGAACTGATGATGCTGGGGTATTTAAGGGATGGCCAGACCCACAGACTCTGCCTTGGTGTTGTGTTTGTCCTGGGCCCTGTATCTGTCCTGCATCCTGTTTCTGTCCCTCTCCCTCTGCCTGACCCTCTGTACTACGCTGCTTGTTACCTGTTTTGATCTCTGGCTTGTGACCCTGACCATCCCTCTGCCTGACCCTCTGTACTACGCTGCTTGCTACCTGCTGAACCTGGCCTGTGACCCCGACCATTCTCTGCTTGCTCCCCCTGTACCTACCTGCCCAATTGATATTGACCCGGCCTGCCTGACGACGCTTGCTTGTATGTGCTGTTATCTGTGGGTGGTTTGGTTTGGTTTTTTTGCACTGTATTATGTTTAGTATTGCACTGCGTTTATGTTTGTATGGTTAGTGTTAATAAATTGTATTGTTTATCACATATCTGAAGTCTGCGTTTCCCTGCATCAGTCACACACCTCTGGTCATACCTGGGAGCCCTGACACCGGGACGCACAGAGAAGACACCACAGAAACACTTGGCCAAACCCCTATACCCTTTTCAAAGGATACAAATTGATCATATCCAGATGCCAAAGAGTGGGCGGTTGAGTACACCCTAGTGGTGTTGGACATGTTTTCCAGTTGGCCAGAGGCCTTTGCTGTAACTAACAGGACTGCTAAAACAACTGTGAAGAAACTCCTCACTGAGGTTGTATGCAGATATGGGCTTCCAGAGGTGATAGAGAGTGACCAGGGCCCCGCTTTCACAGCTTCAGTAACCAAAGAAATATGGGCGGCATTAGGAGTCACTCTGGCGTTCCATACCCCCTATCACCCCCAAAGTAGTGGGAAAATAGAAAGAATGCTAAAAGTAGCCCAAGAGACTGGCATGAGTTGGCCAGACAGTCTGCTTATTGCCCTATTTAGTGTCAGATACACACCAAGAGAGAACACTCCCTATCCCCTTATGAGATTTTGTTTAGCTCAGCCCCCATATTTGGTTGTTATTTTCCACAACAGTTGCAATTACAATTTGATGTGTTAACTGATTATGTGACTGTATTATTACGTGAATTAACCCGTATCCATGTCCAAGTGTTTTCTCCATTCCAGATTCTGAGTCAGATACAGGAACTCACAGCCTATTACCCGGAGATTGGGTATTAGTAAAGACATTTATGAGGAAACATTCCCTTGAGCCAAGATATGATGGTCCATTCCAAGTTCTGCTGACCACAGCCCCTTCTGACAAGGTGGCCAGGAAGAACACTTGGATACACGCCTCCCACTGCAAGAAAGTCCCGAACCCTGAGGGAAAGGCGTCATCTACACCATGACAACTATGTTGTATATCCTTTTTCTAATGAGTCTGACAGAGGCTCAACAGGTGGATATCACTGAAATAGGTGACACCACTATATTTTGGTACAACTCATCCAACACTCATGTAGCTATTTACACCTTTGATTTCTGTAGTACAGATCCCATGTGGTGCTATGACCGTAATCTATATGATCTTGACACAACGAGCATGTTCTGATAGTAGTGACCAGGTATACATATGTGTCATGGATGATTACTGGGGACCAAAAGATTAGAATAAGATTGGAAGGGATTTGGACTGGTGAGTATGCCCTTGTAAAGGCCATTATGCCTCTCCACATCCTAGCAGAGAATATCCCTGACCCAACGCCTGGCCGTAGGAGGAAACAAAAAGCTCCTTCTGGTAGTTTTGACCCACATGTGTATATAGATGCCATTGGAGTCCCAAGGGGGGTGTCTAATAAATTTAAAGCCAAAGACCAAGTAAAGCAGGTTTTGAATCCCTGATTCCCATGATAACTGTTAATAAAAATGTAGATTAGATAAATTACATATACTACAACCAACAGAGGTTTGTGAATTACACCAGGGATGCCCTTCAAGGAATCGTTGACCAGTTAGCCCCTACATCCTACATGACATTCCAGAATAGGATGGCTCTAGACATGATTTTAGCAGAAAAAGGAGGTGTCTGTAAAATGATAGAAGGAACCGGAACATGTTGTACATATATTCCTGACAATACTGGCCCGAATGGTAAGGTTACTCTGGGTATAAATAAATTGGAAGATCTGTCAGTGGAGCTGAAGAAGAACTCAGGTATCTCAGACCCGTGGGATCAATATTTTAGCTGGATGAGTGGGTGGAAAAAAGTGCTCGCCCAAATAGGGGTAACTGTACTAATAATTCTAGTTCTTTTAGCTCTGATTGTATGTTGTATTCTACCATTTGTAAAGAAGTTAATAAGCAAAGCTGTAGACAACAGAACACCTACCTTCCTGAACCAGGACCAAGAGGATCCCCATATGATGGATGAAGAAAAACCTTACACCTCATTACGGTCCCTCCCCGCC
Organism: Staurois parvus; assembly: GCF_062004578.1. Taxonomy (NCBI): domain Eukaryota; kingdom Metazoa; phylum Chordata; class Amphibia; order Anura; family Ranidae; genus Staurois; species Staurois parvus. The sequence continues at coordinate 661,923 of NW_028318146.1, forward strand.
AAGTAATCTCACAATTTTGTAGGGATAGCATCTGACTTCCTTATGTACAAAGTCTGTGGCAAGGGAGGAGATGAAATAGTCATCACTTGTCTAACGTACAGCACAAAAGAGTTCCAAGGTACATAAGGACAGATGAGCTAGGCTTTATAGGGACAGAGTAAAATAGTCATTTTAAGGGGGGACTGTGATGGATTTGGTAAAATGCCTATTTCGTTTCCTATTGAATATATATATATACGCTATTTCTATAAGTTTTATAAATATTTACTTTTATACTTTAATACATATGTTGTGTGAATATTTTCTGCCTGCTGGGCTTTGTGGTACTTTAAGAAATCTTTGCTTAAGAAATATTTGCTCACAGGAACAGACCCCCTCCCATCGTGTGATTTGGAAGACAAAAGAATGTTTTTCTCTTTTTAAGATAAGACTGAAGAAGATCACACCTATACCATGACGGAGATTGTTTTCGTGTAAAGTGACCAATCAAAGACTAATATAATGCTTATGCTGTTATCACGTGATGTTCGCATCATTTTTCATATATAAGCTCACGGTTTCATTTCAATAAATTAGAGAGAAGTTTTCACAGACCAAAGGTGTCAGTGTGAGTTTCTTTATGTGCGCACATTCCACAAGCTGGCCAGCGTCATAAATTTTGGACAGGAACAGATAAGCACTGGATGATTAAGTCCAAGACTAAAACATTTGTTCTGTAGGAATTCCTTCCATGTTCATCATACTTTATAAAGCTAGTCATAAATGAATTGGAGCGGTTGCCATTTTTGCTTAGATTGCTCCAGCCTGGTCCCCCTCCATCATCGGGAGTCTGGAAACAGTTGCAACACCTGTCTTTATTGTACTTCTGCCAGTGAAAAACAATGGACCTTTGGTCAAAAATTCCAGCCAGGGCAATGAAAAATTTAACTTGAATGCCTTTAATCTGCTATTTGAATAGGCCAACACCAAGAATTGTACCTGATTCAAATTTTTATTATTTTGTTTGCGACTGATGGATTCCATTCATCCTTAAGAGTCTCGGTGGCTTTTCAGCTGTGCATGAACAATCATCCCCATGTGACCGATGTCTACTAAACAACTAAGTAATCTATTCATAGTGACAGAGCCAATCCAGACATTTGTCCCACTGGTAGAGGGCATAGTGCAAATGAAGGAATAAGGTGGATCATTGACAATGCAACAGAGCTACCTGGGTTTCCAATGGAAGTTACTGGATTTGCCCATTGCTGAAAGGTAATGAGAACTTTCACCCTCCTTACACACATTAAATATTTTTCATCTCCCCCTCCCGTTACAATATTAGAAAATACATTCTCCAGCCCCTCCCCAAAGTACCTCTTTTAGGGGACCCGGGTGTACTCTTCTGGCTTTTCCCACTTAGGCAAAAATGGCATATCCCCGCTGATGATGGGGTAGCATCTGTCCGCCTGTACTGTGCCTGGGCCAGCCGGGGGGCCTGGGCAGCAGGAGAATTGATTGTGGGCTGGAGAGGGGGTGATCATCCGGAGCAATTACAGTAAATGATGCCTTGTGTGTCTCTCCCTGCAGCAGCTGAAATTTGGTTTCTCCTCCTCTTCCTCCCACCAGCTTTCAGCTGCTGCAGGGAGAGACACACAGGGACCCTGTTCCTGTAATTGCCCCTCCACTTCACCGATCACCCTACCTGTCCTAGATTCGATTTCCCCTGCTGACTGGGCCCCCACTGTTTGCACCCCCTGCAGCACTGCTGGCTTCCCTCCTCTCCCTCCCACCAGCTGCTGCGGGTGACTATGTTCCTTCTCCATGGTCTCACTGTATGTAGGAGCAGAGCCAGCCTTTCTTGCTCACTCATGAAGTATGGAACCATCATTTAATGGCAGAACCGAGTGATGCTCCTGTCCACTAGTCTAAAGTGCCAGATCCCTGTCTCTGGGCAGTCATTGGTTGCTGGGACCGCAGGTCTCCCAGCAACCAATGACGTCGCATGCATGCCCCCGCTATCTCCCCTGTCTCCTGGTTCCCGCACCCTGCCTGCCTGCAAGGTATGGTGTGACATCACATGTGTGCCCCGCCCCCTTCAGCTTGGTTCTCAGCACAGCTCCCGCCCGTGCTGCTCGCTACCTCTGCTGGCTCATGCTCCCTGCCTGCCCTCAAGGTATGGTGTGGGTGGACCTCAAAGAGATTTACACGGGCATGCTAATGGGCAAATATTATGTTAAGGGGCACTCTGATGGGCACAACATAAAATATGCCAATCAGCATGCCTATTATCATAAAATGTACCTATCAGAGTGCCCCTAACATAAAATAAGGGGCATGCTGATGGAAAGGAGCACTGTAATGGGGACACCTGGTGTAAAGGGGCACTCCGATGGGGACAACTGATGTAAAGGGGCACTCTGATTGGCACACCTGATGTGATGGGGACACCTGATGTAAGGGGACACTCTGATGGGGACACCCTATGTAAATGGTCACTGTGATGGGGAAACCTTATGTAATGGGGCACTCTGATGGGAACAACTGATATAAGGGGGCACTCTGATGGGGACAACTGATGTAAGGGGCACTCTGACGGGAATACCTTATGTAAGGGGGCACTCTGATCAAAACACATTACATAAGAGGCACCCCAATGGAAATAACGTAAATTGGTTTCGTCACTTCCGGACTTCATCTGAAGGGATCTGAAGGATCCCTTCAGATGAAGTCCGGAAGTGACAAAACGCGTTAGGTGAGTGACGTCATCATGCACGCACGCCAACCGGAAGTGTCGCCGCGGCCATTTTGTTGGTTGGAAACATATGGTTTTCAACCCAGAACTTGTTTGATCAGTGCTGGAAGCTGGATATCCCTGTTTTTAATGTAAGTTGCGATTAAAATCTGTTCCTTTTTATGGATCCTGTCTAAAAGAGCCTTTCTTTACCTGCATGAGGAATACCCCTGAAAAGAAGGATGGATGGAGACCTTTTCCTTATATTAGCCTATGCTTGAAAAATATTGAAAGAGGGTAATGGTATTTGGTATCACTTGTGGCTGGAGTTTAAAGGGTACTAGTACCTAGTATCACCATTCACTTGAGGTTGGAGTGATCACGAGTTTTCACGTTTTGATCTATTTTAAATTTATTATATGAATTGATATCTAATTAATTGAATTTGCACAATTTTGTGTGATTTTGGAGTGGTGCACAGAGTGAAGTATTTAAATTTATATTTTAAGGTAATACACTATGAATTTTTTTCTGTTTGTTTGTTTGTTTTTGAGGTTACCAAGGAATATTTTGAATCGGTTTGCTTCACTGGACTTATAAGAGAATAATTTTTGGAAATTATTATTTTTGGGACTTGGACACTTATTATTTTTATTTTTGTTTTTTGAGAGTTTTATTATTTTTTTAGTTATATATATTTATTCTATGTATTTGGTATATGGTTTTATTTATTTTATCACATTCGGAGATTACTTTGGGTAATTTAGAGGTGTATCACAAAAGGAATTTAAATATACTCTGATGGGGACAACTGATGTAAGGGGCACTCTGATGGGGATAACTGATGCAAGGGGGCACTCTGATGGGGACAACTGATGGGGACAGCTGATGTAAGGGGCACTCTGATGGGAATACCTGATGTAAGGTGGCACTCTGATGAAAACACATTACTTAAGGGGCACTTTGATGGGGACCCCTTATATAAGGGGGTACTCTGACGGTGGCAAATGCTATGGGAATTGTACATTTCTCATTTTTTGAAAGATATATAGTGACTACAATCTTTAAATCATAGCACAAACTTTAGATTCCGACCTCGGCCATAAGAAAATGTTAGTCTCCTTGAATTTGAATTCAATACCCCTGATACCCCTGAACTATGAGATTTGTATTGTGTATAGAGCAGTGCCCATGACCGCAACTAAATGCATTGCTTGTACTAAACAAACAGGAATGAGGGTGAAAAGGAGAGGTTCAGGAGCTCAGGGAGGACATTGCAAGGAAGCACAAAAAACACAGTAAAAACTATTCCATGAAAAATATATTACTGGACCATTAACTAGTGGATGTGTATGTATCATCTTTGGAGAATAAGAATATTGTTTAGTGTAATTTTAAGGAAATGTTTTTAATAAAATGTATTTCTGTTTAATCTCTTATTGACCCTTAGTTAACTCGAATCAGCCCTAATGAATTCCTTCCTCCCCTTCACCCCTTAGCTATTATATTTCTGATTATTTGCTTTTATCTATTTTTTTCCCAATAATATCTTTTTTCTTTACATTTATTTTGTTTGTTACTTTTTTAATTCAAGAAAATGTGGAAAATTAAAAAAAAAAAAATCTCTTTTTAATTTGCAAATAACTTTGACATGCTTTGTACCAGAAACATCATTTTAGTGTCACTTTAAACAGAACAAATTATAGAACAAAATGTATAATTGTCAAATCAGAAAAAAATTTATTTTTGTTTTAATTATGCACTTGTGTGTATAAATTCCAAAATAGGTTTTGCAAAACATTATTGCCAAGAAAGCTTATTTTTTAGTACATCATGTACTGTATATATTTTTTGTTATCTTAATTAATGACAAATCCACCACTAAATAAACAGGCCCAGTTACAGTTAAAACAGTTAATGTCAAAGTTGCTCTGGCCCATAAGGGGTATACAGGTAGAAGAGCTACAGTGCTGATATTCAGGCCCTCCTATTCCTTCTAGACATGTGCAGTTTGTTTTATTCCAAATCGAAATTCTAAAGACATTTTCGTTATTCATAGATTCTGATGTATCCGTATTTCTAAATTACAATAGCAATGAATTTAAACAAATCTGAAATAACAAACCTAAATTCTGTCTGCAATTCAAATTGAATTCAAATCAAATTTGAAAATGAAATCAAATTCAAAAACAATTTTGAAATATAAACATATTGCTGAATAATGCTGATTTCCTTCAAAGACTTTGTGAATTAGTGTTAGAATACAGCCGTCCTCTGAATTTCGAAAAGATTAGAATAGAATAAAACAGAGTAGAATAGAATATAAAAGAATAGAATTGAAAATAAAAGAATGGAATAAAAAAAATAATAGAAATTAAAGGAATAGAATAGACTAAAACAGAATATAGAAATTCAAATTTGGAAAAGAGCAGAATAGATTAAAATAGAATAGAAAAGAAAAGAGTAACACAGAATAGAACATAAAGGAATAGAATATAAAAGAATAGAATGAAATGGAGAAGAATAGAAAATAAAGGAATAGAAAATAAAATAAAACTGTGAGTATAGGATTATAACTTTCTATGGTTGAACTGGATGGACTTTTGTCTTTTTTTAGCCAGACTAACTATGTAACTATAAAAGAAAATAAAAGAATAGAATATAAAAGAACAGAAAAGAATAGAATAGATAAGAATAGAACAGGGAAAAAAAAGGAATAGATTAGAATAGAATAGACTAATTGAAAGGATATAACCGTCTTCTGAAATTCTAATTTTGAATAGAATAGCACCAGCTATTCTTTACAATTAATTCAGATTGATTCTATATTTTCCATTCAAATTTGTTTCAATTCAAATTTGTTTCGAATACTTCAAATCCATTGAAAAAATTTGAATCTGTTGAAAACAAATAAACAAAATTAAATTAAACAAAACGAATTTATGAATGCAACAAAACAAAATTAGTAACTTAACAAATAGGTCCGAAACGAAACTAATTTTTTCATCCTGCACATGTCTGATTCCATCTGTATAGAACTGTATTGTCATTGTATTGTCTCCCTTATATTGTAAAGCACTGCACAAACTGTGGGCGCTATATAAATCCTGTATAATAATAATTAATAATCACAGGCAGGGGTGGACTGACACCTCCTGGGGCCCTCGGGCAATAGGGGATCATGGGGCCCCTGTGTCCTTGCCCAAACTCAAAAAAGCCTATGAAAAAGGTACCAGGGGCATCTCATGGGGCCCCCTACTGACCCCTGGCCCTCGGGCAGTGCCCAAGTTTCCAAATGGTCAGTCCGCCCTCGATCACAGGTTCACTTTAGATTCTACAGTATGTGGTGAATGGAGAAAAAGGAGGCATGTAGCATCAATACCAACAGACACAAATTTGTAATTTAGCACAGTGTGCAGCAGTCATGTTACATAATAGTTTTGTCAGCCTATACAAATATTGCACTGCCCATCCTGGTCTTCAGTTGTCAGGAAGGAACATTTGTACATCTCTCCATTTTGGCTTTCTTCTAAGGAACGCCAACATGTCTTGTGCAATTTTGCCGGCACAGAAGAAGTTAATGAATACTGTTATAGAGTATTCAATGCATAAGGCTGGATGTGCTACACAGGAATGTAGATCATATCATACCAGAGGAGAAAATTGAAAGAGACAGCTTGTACATAACTATTATCACATGTAGCGTGTACATTAATCAGATGTGATCCTAATGGAAACTCTGGGGAGATCTGTAATGCGCACCAGACTATTCTCAATGAGCTCTCAAATCCCTACAACACATTATAAAGACGTATCTGCACATCTACCAATACTGCGCTGTGCACAGACAGTTCTAAAGGAGTAGAAAGGCGTAGAGCAATGCAGATCCCAACCAGAAGTACTGAATGTACATCATATGTGCAGGGCCTCCAACTGTCCTTCATTTGAAGGGATTGCCCCACTTATAGAACCAAATACCTTTTACCTTCATTTCTCCCCAGTTGTCCCTCTTTTTGATTGAATTATTATTATTATTACATCAAGTTTATATAGCGCCAAAGGTTTGCTCAGCGCTGTACAATAGGGGGGGGGACAGTACATGGCACAGTACAACAATAACAAACAATGTACGAGGGGTAAGAGGGCCCTACTCTTTCGTGCTTACAATCTAGGAGGGAGGGGGTAATGGTACAGTAGGAAGTGGCTGAGGGGAATGAGGGGTGGGAGGAAAGAGGGAGAGTGGCCGTTAGGTGAGGGTGGGGTAGGCTTCCCTGAAGAGATGTGTTTTCAGGGAGCGCCTGAAGGTGAGGAGGGAAGGCGACAGTCTGATGGATTGGGGCAGTGAGTTCCAGAGGATGGGGGAGGACCTGGAGAAGTCTTGCAGTCGTGCATGGGAGGAGGAGACCAGGGAGCAGGATAGGAGGAGGTCCAGTGAGGAGCGAAGGGTACGGGTAGGGTTGTACTTGGGGATCAGGTTGGTGAGGTAGTCAGGGGCAGTGTTGTGAACGGCTTTGTAGGTCAGGGTTAGAAGTTTAAATTTGATGCGTTGGGCAATCGGGAGCCAGTGGAGGGAGAGGCAGAGGGGGGTGGCAGAGGTGGAGCGGGTAGTGAGGTGGATGAGTCTAGCCGCTGAGTTCAGGATGGTCTGGAGCGGGGAGAGCCTGCACTTGGGTAGGCCGGTGAGAAGAGAATTGCAGTAGTCAAGGCGTGAGATGATGAGGGAGTGTACTAGAAGTTTGGTGGTGTCAGGGGTGAGGAAGGTACGTATCTTGGCAATGTTGCGGAGGTGGAGCCTGCATGTGTTTGTAAGTGATTTGACATGCGGTTGGACTTTGGCTTGCGGGGAGGGAATAATAGTGGTGTTGGTGGTGGCGATGGATAGGATGGGGGGGGGGTGTGGGCAGGGGGAAAGACGAGGAGCTCGGTTTTGGAGAGGTTGAGCTTGAGGAAATGTAGCGACATCCAGTCTGAGATGACGTTTAGGAGGTGAGTGATGCGGGCGGAGATAGTGGGGGTGAGGAGAGGGGTGGAGAGGTAGATTTGGGTGTCGTCAGCGTAGAGGTGATAGTTGAAGCCGTGGGAGTGTATGAGTTTGCCCAGGGAGGAGGTGTAGATGGAGAAGAGAAGGGGTCCAAGGACCGAGCCTTGGGGGACCCCAACAGAGAGGGGGAGGGAGGGGGAGGTGGCACCATTGTAGGTGACGCTGAAGGAGCGTCGGGATAGGTAGGATGAGAACCAAGAGAGAGCGGTATCTCTGATGCCAAGGGAGAGTAGTTTATTAAGGAGGAGGGGGTGGTCAACTGTGTCGAAGGCCGCGGAGAGGTCCAGGAGAAGGAGGACAGAGTAGTCGCCCTTGGCTTTGGCGTTTAGTAGGTCGTTAGTGATTTTGAGGAGGGCAGTTTCAGTGGAGTGTAGGGGACGGAAGCCGGACTGTAGTGGGTCAAGGAGGTTATTGTCAGTAAAGTGGGAGCTTAGGCGATCGTAGACTATGCGCTCAAGGAATGGATAGATCTCTAAAAATATTAAGCACAAAATGTAAAAATAGTGAAGGTATGGGACCAACAAACTGCGCTAAATGTATAAATAAGTGATGCTTATCACTGCTATTTCACATCTGTATATAAATGTTAAGCAGCCCGTAGATTATGTGATTTTCTTTCCTTCCACCATGGGTGGAAAGAAAAAAATTTGCTAGATTCACCCATCAACACTGTCAGTGTTGATGGGGGAATCCCTCCCGCGGTGCTATTGTGTTCTGTAGGTGGGGAGCCTTCCCATCTGGCAGAACTCAATGATTACTGCTAGCAGCTATAACTGCCAACAGTAATCACATGTAAAAAGTCTGATAGGCTGGTTGTACCCAAGTTGATTGATGGATTGGCTTGGATTCAACCAGCCTGCCCAAAGATGGATCGAATTTCAGTCCAGTCCTTTATAATAGCATGAGGCAGTAAACAACTCCTCATTGTCATGTCCCTTGTAGCACGTAAAGCCATCCTACATAAGTGCATCCACCCAGAACCCACCACCATTTCTTTGCTTTTAGACAAACTAGCTTATGTTTTCCACATGAAATGGATGGAGTTCTACTTACACAAGGAATAAGGGGTCTGAAAAATCTTTGGTGTCTGGGATCTTTAATTCAAACCTTGCCCATAGATACCCAACAATCAATAGTACAATGTTGGGAGCCCAAAATGACAACGTTGGCCCCTCGTACAAATTTTAGTCCAAGCATACCCTGGAGAGTAAGATAGAGAATGCAAGTATGATGGAAGAGCACGAATGACTATGGGCAGAGTCTGGCAACTTTAACTGGATGGTGCTGGGAAATACACAGGAATACAGCCAACAGTGCACTGGTGAAGCACAGATTCAGGCAGAGTCAGGTCATAGGCTTGGGTCAGTGTTGGACATATGAGCTGTGCAGCTGCCACAGGGATCTTTGACTTTAACCCTTTGAGGACCAAGGGACGTATTTGCCCCATGTTTGTTAAGGGGCCCAATATAGGTAGGGGTTGCCCCAGCGTGTAATGGATCTTAGAACCTCAGTGGACAGATAATGGCCATGGTACATTGAGAGAATGAAAGAACCCTAGCTGGGTTCTGAGTCTGTGGGCAGTACCTAAGGTTATTGTCCTAGTTCTGGCGCATATGGTGTGGGAATCAGCATGTCCAGAGAAGCTTTTATTTCAGGTAAGTAACCAACGATCACAAATGATGGGGGTTTTTATCCTACTGACACTAATGAACAGGGGCAATAAACCTAACAGCAGCATTGTAATTGAGCCTTAGTTCACTGAACACCAATGATTGGGGGTACTTCACCCAACACCAGCCTATTTCAACCAGGGTGCCGTGGCACCCTGGGGTGTCTTCTGGGTTTTTCTGGGGTACATGGCAAAATGCCTAATAGTTGCCAAAAATTGCCTAAAAATTGTCAAGTAGTCAGTGGGTGGATCAAGCTTGCCACAGGGTTTTATTGTGCAGCATTGAGCACTCTGAGGGCCAGCTGTTGGCATCCTAACAACCAATTATTATGGCATCCTAACAATTAATGATGTCATCAGTAGATAAGGACAAGTGAGGGAGAGAAACTGAGGGAGAAGAGAAACACTGGAATACTAGCCAGTACCTGTGTGTAATGGTGTATTTACATTGTAAGAATAAATCAAACTGCTGCAATTTGTAAAACTATCAATTTAGTTTTTTTACATCTTACACTGGGATGCCTCAAAATTTTGCAGAATTGTAAGGAATGAATACATTCAAAAGAAAATCCATGCTTTGAGTAAAAAATCAAACAATAGCAGCTAGGCATACCCTGATAGAAGGCATTCAGTAAATGGCTATAACAACAGTACAGCCCTTAACGCTTTTAAAGTACAGGGCAATTTAGATCTATACCTATTAATGTGACAAATATAATAAACATATGAAAAATTGTGATCATAATGTGTCCAAAAGGTGAGTATTGTGAATAATCAAACAATCAGTCCCACATATCGTGATGGAATCAGGAAACTTCAGAGATAGCCAAGGTGACACCATCCACTCCCATGCAAGGCTTACCAGAAGGATTGTGACCCTCTACTAAGAATGGTCAATGAACGCTCTATAAGTAGATAAACTTGACATCATGGCAACTGGATGGCCATCATCAAGAAGCCCAAACTTTTGACAAGCAATTTTAGCCACAGCCGCCTCTGTGGCCAACAACTTTTCAAAAACTCCAACTCTACTCAGTGGAACCAGAACTTGTAGTAGAATACATGAGATACAATGTAAGTACAATTGTATTCAATAAATTCTCCATGTTAGTGGTTTTACACTATGTGGAGTATTTCTTCATTACCTGTATTCTACAGCAAGTTCCTGTGAACTGATGAGACAAAAGTTTTTGGAAGGTGTGTGTCCTATTACATCTGGGATAAAACTAACACAGAATTTCATAAAAAGAACATCATACCAACAGGCAAACATGGTGGCGGTAGTTTGCTTTGCAGCTTCGGGACCTGAACCACTTGCCATAATTACCAGCCCTCCTGGCTGTTCTGAAGATCTCCTAGGGCAAGGATAAAGGAATAAGCACAGTGCTGTCCTTTGAAAGCTTGCTACATGTGGTAGTCTCTCCCCTTGTAAATCCCAGGGTGTTCTGATGTACTCACTCTGTCCTCCTTGCTCCCATGCCTTGATCCTGTTCATGCTATACTGCTGAATGGACCCTCCTGAGCCAGCCCAAGCCCAGCCTGGAGGCCAGTTCCCCACTTGACCTAGGAGACCACTCCTAGGCCACTGACAGTCTCCGTGGCACCCCATCTTCCACCTGACCCCTGTGCCAACCTGACTCTTCCATATTTATGGGTTGGACTCACCACTTTACCAGGACCTCCAAACCTAGGATTGGTTAAACTTCCATGAATATGCAGGTTAGATTTCCACCCCTTCCGCCTACTGACTACTGTAAGGCTCAATGGTCCTCTAGAATAAGGTGGAGGCGATAAAGTCCCAACCTGTTAAGCCATCCAGCCTGATCTGCAGTAACCCAACCTGAATTATAGACTCACACAGTTACCATGAGTCAAATGCGATAGATTTACCTACACTACTCTAGTAGTGCTGTTACATTGGTAATAAGTGTGAGTGCCCATTTACATCAGTAGTCTGGGTAAATTCCCCTTGCAACAGAGTGTCATGGACTTTATGCAAAATGAAAATGTGCCGATGGGCATTTATGAAAGGAGGGATGCAAATTTGCTGGATGAATTTGTGGTGAGCTTCCCATGAAGGGGATTGCTTATGGTGGCTGAATACAAGGGGTCCTCAAATTAGAGGGAATGGTGGTGGCTGTATAATGTTGCTAGTTGATATAAATGACTCTCTGTAGCACAGTGTGCCTTTGCTGAGCAAATACGGTGTTATTGCAGTCTATGTACTGTACTTGTTAGGTTATACAATGAGCACTTGCTGGTTATTGTAATTACAATAATTTGCAATAACAGTGCGATCTGTTCCTTTGACCATTTACATAATTTATTGTAATGACATGATACAGGATAATGTTTTGTTGCAGATAAATGTGGTATAGTTATGTTGCATCATTTTTAGGTTCAATTCACTAAGACGTCACTAGGCATCTCTAGATATTTACCAAGACAATTCACTAAGAGTCATTTTAATTCCATGCGCTATTTTAACTCATGATAATTTGCTCTTAAAATGTCAGCTTCCAAACAAAAATATAATTTGGGGTGGATTTTTTTCATTTTTCCCCCCCGGCCCTTATTGCTGAACATAATGATTGCTCTAGCACCATCTCTGCACAGGGGATCAATAAATGCACAGCGAGGTGTCAGAACAGTAGCAGCATCAAGGCGGAGAACGGCAGACGTAAGCAAAGTGTAAGCAACAAGGTTTAAAGCCTTTTTGAAAAGTTCTGCTTTAAAGTGTATGCTACCTTCATTTTTTTTCTATATGTGTTAACATATTTGTATTTTATAAATCATAGACATCATTTTCATGTACTTCTTCCATTTGAAGTACCTGGTTGATCCTACCATTCGCCTTTCTTCCTTGTTCTAAACTGACCACACAAAGTGCAGAAGTTGTTATGTGTTAGTGTGGTCAATCATCCTTTGCCTGGCCATTCAGGGGTACAGGACACTGTGCAGACACACAGCATTCTTATATTGGGTAGTTAAGCCATTACATCCTGCCTCTGGCACACACACCCTCCCAACCACAGCTTGCCTCTTGAAAAGACTGAACAGACTATGGAATACAGGCACACTGGGTGTCTGCACAGTGTCCTGCAACCCTGCCCCCATTATCAGGCAGAAGCAATGATTGGTTACATGGCAAAACATTTTAACCTTGTAAAAAGGAAAGAAAGATCATTTCTGAAACTAAACAAAAAAAATTATGGTGTCTGCATAATTTTAACTAAATTTAAAGTGTCTATGTAACAGAACCGACCCCATACTGCACTTGAGTACTTCTGTTAGAATACCGCTTTCCCTTCCGAACACTGACAACAGACACCACAGCCGACCATACAAGACTAGACGACACCAGTCTTAAAGTAAACCAGGAGGTAGACTAGTTTATTTGAACACAGATACAAGATATATACATTTAGGGGACAATCCCCCCTCCCTGCATAATAACACAGGGCGGGGCAATCTACATTTAGTAACAAGAGACACACAGGTATTCAAACTTTACACCAGCACACAGTTCCATCAGGAGGGAGGGCTGCTGGAGACCCCCCCCCCCCACTAAGCTAATACACATAACATTAAACAATCCACAACCCCCCACCCCACCTTTCTCCTAAACATGTCTACACAGTCTGACACAAAGCCCACACAATATTAGGACAGATCACCCTGTACCCCTTACAGGCACAGGGTGATTTACACATAAGAGGGATATGGGGAGCTGAGACAGGGGTCTACCCACCTCTCCAAAGTGAGCTGTGTTCCATGGGCCCCCCCAAAGTGACTCACAGTCTATACACTTGTATGTTCACAACTATTTAATCCTAAGGCCCCAGCACTGAACTGCAAAAGTGCTAATAACTTACACAATTAATTGAATTACTTAAATATACATGTTCCCTGGTTAATTAGATTCACCAGTGCATTGTCTGGCTTTAATCAGCCATACTACCTGTTACATTTTTTATTGATAAGTAATTAAAATAATAAGTTGGCAACCCTGCTCGGTATGTGCATGCCCTCTTACCATGGTATCAGAGTTTTCCTCAGCCAGAGGTTCATGGGGAACTTACAGCGTGTTGTCTCTGCAAGCACAGCTGCCTATTTTACAACATACTATATTTGCTCATTTCTGAAGTTTATGCTGGTAGTTTTTGATGCCTGAAGAACTGAGGAAAACGTGAAACTGCCCTAACAGCAATTAAAAGACAAATTCTTCCCTTTACAAGGCACCCACTAGCATTTAAAGTTTTTTTTGTAATTTTTACCTAAAACACATGGTAAAGATGAATGTAGCATAGGCCAATAAACCAATCCTTGCCAAAAAGTGCAGGAAGACTCACATTAATACCTTAAGGTTAGCTAGATGTTTTGTTGTGTTTTTTTTTTTAGATTGAGGCTGAGTAAGCCTGGGAGTGAGGCAAGAGTTCACCTCAGGACAGGCTGTGAGATTCTACAGGTCAGAGCTTCTGGAGCCCTCTCACCCTTCCAGAAACTGGAGTACTTTCTGGAACAGGGGAGTAGGAGGGAGGAAACCCAGATATGCATGTTTGAGGGACCTTGGGCAATCCCCTGGCAGGAAGCTGGGTATGGTGACCAGGGCAACCCTCAAATATGACAGAGCCTGGGGAGAGAGGAGAGTCGTGTGGAAGTTGGACTGAGAGAAGGCTGGAGTTTGGAGCCAGGGAGAGGGTCGCAGGGAGGGAAGCCTACTACAGGTAGGATGCTGGATGGGAGGATCTCTATTGCCTCAATGTCTCCTGGGGAGCACAACCTGTTAGCAGGGAAGGAGCCAGCCTAGTGTAAGGCCTGAAAGCAGCCAACAACCCACCAAGTTAGCAGGCGATGACAGTGTGAGTACTCCTACACACTTTGGGCTGGATAAGGGGAGACGGCGGTCAGGTGCAATACCCAACTAGTCTTCACCTGAGGATTCATCTGGGGTCTGAGGAGGTACACCAAAAAAAATCCAGTACTTTATTTTTGCCAGTCCACTCTTTTTGTATATAGTTGCTAAGAAGTTTGTCCTCGAGTTCTATAGTTCCTTGGGCATCCCATATATCCTTAGATCCCATCCAAGTTGTTAACCCCTTAATAAAAACAACTAAAAACCAGCTCAAGGACTGTTTTACTAACTCTGAAAATACAAATGTAGAAAATGCATGTTGCTTGGCCATGCAGAGCATAGGCGGACCCAAACCAAACTCTGCACCTGTTTATAACTGCATTCTTAGACTTCCTCCTTGACGCATACAAGCATTTCTTAGACAGAAAGAGCTGTCTAAACCCAATAACAAAGTATTCTTGACTGCATGTCCCAATAATCATTACACTACCACGCCTTCATTGATATTGTTTGGCCAATGTGAGGGTGCTGATTGCATGAAGGTGAAGGAGGAGGGGTGGCATGTTTTCTGTCTGTTTTATCTCAGGCTGTCTGTACATGTGGACACAGGCAGCGTTCTCACATCCAAAGAAAAAACTTACAAAGAAAAAACTGGTCACCTACCCAGGTCTATAACTGGCTTTTTAAACAGTGAACATGGAAGGCGTCACAAAGTTAAAAAAATAGGACTATCCAGTTCAACTTGCCAGCCTATCCCAGTCTAATAATGACTAGGAACATGGATAAGTATAACTTATCAAAAGAGGGGGATAAGAAAGCCAGTTCAAACTGCCAGCCAGTTAGCCAACTATCAAAAACCAGCGTTCTCACATCGGCATATAGTCCTGTTCCTTAGAGCGCACACAGAACCCTGCAAGGGAAAGGAGCAACCCTAAAACTGGAAAGGGTAGGGGGGTAGAAAGTTGTAAGTAAGTGTTTAAGCTGACAGGCTCAGAGAGGCATGCTAAAAGTGGAAGCATCAAGGGCCAAATGGAGGCAGCCAACGGCCAGTTGTGGCCCTGGGGCAGCAATTTGCACAGGTCTACTCATTAACTTTAGGTTAAGTCAAAACTTTTTTTTAGTGTTGGTTACAATACGGAATGGTTAAGACGCTTGCTTTGGTTTTTTTTTTGTGGGGGACTTCCATTCACTTCCTGTTTCAAAGCTAAAAGAGAAAATAAGAGGAGATCTCAACAAAGTGAAGGGAAATCCACTCATAGACAGTTGTCACCAGAACAGGCATTGGAAGATCCCTTCCTACTTCCTGTGTCAAAATTTTGGATTTCCCATCCTTATCTGTTCCGTAATCAATATTCACCAGGAAAAATAGAAAGGGTGAAGCTCACCAGCAGGGACACAGACAGCAATGAAAACCCAGTAGGGTTTTTCACATTTCCTCACTCTGAAATGTAACCAAAAATGTTGGGTTTACATACACTTTAAAGTGGTTCTAAAGGTAGAAGTTTCTTACCTTAGTGCAATCTACACATAAAAAAACCTCATGCATGCACCCCCCCACCCCTTCCCCTGTTATACTTACCTGAACCCAATCTTGATCCAGCGTTGATCATGAAACCCTCCTCATAGGCTCAGAGACAGCTGTCAATCACAGCCAGTAAGCAGATAGCGGAACACATAAGGCACACCTTGTGGACACAGAAGTCACAGCTCAGGAGTGAGCCCACATGAGTGCCCCCATAGCAAGCTGTTTGCTATGGGGGCACTTGGCAGGAAGGATGAGCCAGAAGCAGAAGTGGACCTGAGAAGAGGAGAATCAGGGTTGCTCTGTTCAAAGCCTCTGCACAGAGCAGATAAGTATTACATTTGTTATTTAAAAAAAAAAATAGGCTTAGAATCATTTTAAATATAAAACAATTGGTGACTGAATGGGATAAAGATGTATACCATTAATGTGTGTGTGGCCAGACATTATAAATGCGAATACATTTATGAGGCAGATAATAAGTGATGAATCGCTTGAGATCATAAGGATTTGGCTGAATCTCTGTCTGGGCTACCAGCAGCAGATGATACTCAGGAGAAAGAGTAACATGTTCCTGGATGGTAGGGCTCGTGTCTTTGTCATTTACTGTCAGACTGCTCGATGGGTCATTCCTGGGATCATTAAGGAGCCAGCGGGAAGGTGGCAGACTGGGCATCCTGCCTTATTCTCAATATGCTTTACCTGACCTGGCAGCTGCTTGAACATAAAAACTGCAGCTGGCAAAGAGCCCTGGACTGCCAACACATCTTCAGCTCCAGTGAGCAACCTGGCACTGCCAGTCATTAAATGCTGGGTGAAAGCCTTGGCACCGCCAATCACAACAGCAAGTGGCTTGCCAAGAGCTAGGGTTGGATAGTCATCATGTAGCTGCAGCCAACTGTTGAATACAGAAATCCCAACCACGGAACGGTTTCTTCACAGTGAGAGCTGTGAAAATGTGGAATAGACTTCCTCAAGAGTTGGTTCTGGCCAGCTCAGGGTATTGCTTTAAAAAAGTCCTGGATTGTTTCCTAGATACACAGAATATAACTGGATACTAACATTTATAAGTAAAGTTGATCCAGGGAATATCCGATTGCCTCTCGGGGGATCAGGAAGGAGTTTATTCCCTGCAGGAGCAAATTGGATCATGCTTTGCTGGGTTTTTTGCCTTCCTCTGGATCATTTGTAGGTGTAGGATTACAACTCTTTTTTTTTTTATAGTTGAACTGGATGGACTTTTGTCTTTTTTCAGTCAGACTAACTATAAGCTGCCATCAGGGCCCATCCGGGCCCCTGTGCCTGCTGCCGAGAACCCCACCAACACCCACAGTCACTCCGTCCCTCCAGCGGAGCTCCGGCGGTTCGCAGCAGCTTGAGGCCTACCACGGCACCCGAAGCCGCGGTGTTTCCTGCCAGCCGTGGCTGGAATCGCGGCGGGACGCCTCCGCTCCTCCGGGAAGCTGCTACCACCACCAACGGTCCTGCTAACCCAGGAGGGATCCACCTCCACCCCGACGCTCCAGGACACCAGGTACTTCACCAGGGGCGCCCACTACCCACCAGGGAGCCCAACCACCATCACACCGCCAGCCTCCAGGGACTCACTCAGGGATCCCACCATCCACCTGAAACCCCAATCCACCAGGGACCCTAAGCCACTATCCCTCCAGGGATCGCTACTACCCCACCAGGGATAGCACGGCCACCATCCCACCGGGGATCCCCTGCCCACCACCCCACCTGGGACTACCAGCCAGCCACCACACCAGGGACCGCTCGCCCAGCACCCTGCTTTCCGGCACGCTATTCCCTCTGGCGATGCCCCGGCGACTAATGGCCCACCTCGACCCTTGAAGCCGCGGTCTCTCCTGCAGGCCGCAACAGATCACGGTTGAGCACAAACCACGCAGGGCCAACGATCGCTACCGCAACGCCCCGCTCGACCCTGATGACGATCCTTCAACACCTTCAGCGCCTCACGACGCCGAGCCCTCAGCACCCGACGCCTGGCCTCAACAACCCCAGTCACCGAGCCGCCAGCATCACCAGTCGCCGTGCCTACCATCGCCCCCAGCCATCGCACCCTACGACCCCTCCACTAGCCGAACCACCGTACCCACTGAAGACATGCCACAGCACCCATGGTCGCCAGCTTACTGCACCCACAGACTGCTGCCAACCAGCTGCCGCCCTCCACCCTCACTCTACCCCTACAGAAGGACTCAAATGACTCTCCCACGGTAATACAGATTCCCCACACCACCTTGCCCTGACCTGTATCCCTTCACCTCCCCTGACCCAACTGTCACCCCACCCACCAAAACATGCCTCCTGCACTCCTCCTCCTCATTTTCCTCTCCACCATCCCAAAAATCACCTCCCTCTACCCGCCTACCCCCCAAAACAGCTCTACATTGCCCCTTCACTTCTCCCCTCTCCCCACTACGGCACTCACCACCTCCTCCTGCTACTCCACTCCCCCGTCGACCCACGTGCCACCACTATCAGACCCACACGCTCCTACACTTCCCATCCCCATGCCACCTTCCTCACCCTTCTCCTTCTCCTATCTGCTGGGGACATCTCCCCGAACCCTGGCCCCTCGCCACCTCACCCCTCCTCTAGGGACCCCCCTGCTCCCGCCAGCTGCCGTAACCCCCTCAACCTCATATCTGTGCCCCTTCTCCCCGCATCCATCCCCCCTCTCTCGGTTGCACTCCTGAACGCCCGCTCGGTCTGCAACAAACTTACTGCCATCCATGACCTCTTTATCTCCCGCTCCCTTAACCTCCTAGCCATCACCGAAACCTGGGTACAGGCCACTGACTCCACCTCCCCTGCGGCACTCTCCTATGGAGGTCTCGTCTGGTCCCATTCACCAAGACTGAGCGGTCACAAAGGTGGTGGGGTCGGCCTGCTCCTATCACCGCTGAGCACCTTCCAGGTCCTCCCTAATCCTCCCTCCCTAACCTTCTCCTCCTTCGAGGCTCACTGTATCCGGCTCTTCACCCCCACCCCCACCCCCCTAAGGATCGCAGTGATCTACAGGCCGCCCGGATCCATACCCCGCTTCCTGGATGACTTCGCTGCCTGGCTTCCCTTCTTCCTCTCCTCTGAGCTACCAACCATCATCCTCGGGGACTTCAATATCCCCATCAATGACAACAGCCTGGCTACTTCCCAACTCCTCCACCTAACCTCCTCCTTCGCGCTCACACAGCACACTCAATCCTCCACCCACATCATTGGGAACACCCTGGACCTCGTCTTCTCCCACCTCTGTACCCTCAACCAGTTCTCTAACACCCCCTTCCCTCTCTCCGACCACCACCTCCTCACGTTCTCCATCTCCCCTTCCCCTAACTCCCCCCCCCCCCAGAGCGCCAAACCATCACCAGCCGCAACCTCCGCAACCTGAACCCGGCCCCCCTCCACTTAGCTGCCGACCGCTTACACGACAGCATCCTTCCACTATCTTGTCCTGACCTAGCCACTAACACGTACAACGACTCACTATCAGCTACCCTAGACTCTCTGGCACCCCTAACCACACGCTACATCAAACCCAGACCGCTCCAACCCTGGCAGAACGACCACACTAAATGCCTCAAACGTCGCAGTCGCGCGCTAGAGAGACTATGGCGCAAAACCAGGTCCCCCCGTTCATTCTCCCTCTACAAATCTTCCTTCCTCACTTACACCTCCTCCCTCCACGCCGCCAAGCAGGCTTACTTCGTAAACCTGATTAACACCCTCTCCTCCTGCCCTCGCCGACTCTTCTCCACCTTCAACTCCCTGCTCTCCCCCCCCCCCTCCTCCACTCAGTACCTCACTCACCGCCCACGAAATTGCCACTCATTTCCACAACAAAATTGATGCAATCCGTCAGGACATAGTCAACTCGCAATCTACCTCCCCACCTAGCCTCCCCCCCACTATCTCCCCCTCATCTCTTCCCTCCTCTGACCTCGCAACCGCACTGCCCCCCTCCACACCCAAGACCCCGCTTACCGTAACCCCACCAGCTCTGCACTCCTTCAGCCCTACTACCACTGAGGAAGTCACCAGGGTCTTCTCAGAAGCCCGCCTCACTACCTGCCCCCTGGACCCTATCCCCTCTCGACTCCTCCAGTCACCCCCCTCTTCCCTCATCTGCTCCCTCACCCACATCTTCAATCTCTCCCTCTCTACCAGCGTATTCCCCTCCCCCCTAAAGCATGCGCACATCACCCCCATACTCAAAAAGCCCTCCCTGGACCCCTCTGACCCAAACAACCTCAGACCCATCTCCCTGCTGCCACTCACTTCCAAACTCCTGGAGCGCTTAGTCTACAACTGCCTAAGCGCCCACCTAACTGACAACAACCTCCTTGATCCACTACAGTCCGGCTTCCGTCCCCTACACTCCACCGAAACCGCCCTCCTCAAAATCACCAATGACCTACTAACCGCCAAAGCCAAAGGCGACTACTCTGTCCTCCTCCTCCTGGACCTCTCCGCGGCCTTCGACACAGTTGACCACCCCCTCCTCCTTAATAAACTACTCTCCCTTGGCATCAGAGACACCGCTCTCTCCTGGTTCTCCTCGTACCTATCCCGACGCTCCTTCAGTGTCACCTACAATGGTGCCACCTCCCCCTCACTCCCCCTCTCTGTTGGGGTCCCCCAGGGCTCTGTCCTTGGACCCCTTCTCTTCTCCATCTACACCTCCTCCCTTAGCAAACTCATACACTCCCACGGCTTCAACTACCATCTCTATGCTGATGACACTCAAATTTACCTCTCCACCCCTCACCTCACCTCCACTTTCTCCGCCCGCATCACTCACCTCCTAAACGACATCTCTGACTGGATGTCGCACCATTTCCTCAAACTCAACCTCTCCAAAACCGAGCTTCTCGTCTTCCCTCCTGCCCGCGCCCCCCCCCCCCATCCTATCCATCACTACTAACATCACCACCATCAATCCCGCCCCGCAAGCCAAAGTCCTTGGAGTCATTCTGGACTCTAACCTCTCCTTCCAACCTCATGTCAAATCACTCACAAACACATGCAGACTCCACCTCCGCAATATCGCCAAAATACGCTCCTTCCTTACCCCAGACACCACTAAACTACTCGTACACATCCCTGATTATCTCACGCCTTGACCACTGCAACTCCCTCCTCACCGGCCTACCCCAGTGCAGGCTCTCCCCGCTTCAGACCATCCTCAACTCAGCGGCTAGACTCATCCACCTCACCACCCGCTCCACCTCTGCCACCCCCCTCTGCCTCTCCCTCCACTGGCTCCCTATCGCCCAACGCATCAAATTCAAACTACTCACTCTGACCTACAAAGCCATTCACAACACTGCCCCTAACTACCTCACCAACCTGATTCCCAAGTACCACCCTACCCGTACCCTTCGCTCTTCACAGGACCTCCTTCTATCTTGCTCCCTGGTCTCCTCCTCACATGCACGTCTGCAAGACTTCTCCAGGTCCTCCCCCATCCTCTGGAACTCACTACCCCAATCCATCAGACTGTCACCTTCCCTCCTCACCTTCAGGCGCTCCCTGAAAACCCACCTCTTCAGGGAAGCCTACCCCACCCTCACCTAACTGCTGCTCTCCTTCATTCCTCCTACCACTCCATCCCCCACAGCCACTTCCTCCTGTACCACTACCCCCTCCCTCCTAGATTGTAAGCTCGAAAGAGTAGGGCCCTATAACCCCTCGTGTGCTGTTTGTAGTTGCTGTAATGTTTCATGTATTGTCCCCCCCTCTATTGTACAGCGCTGAGCAAACCCTTTGGTGCTATATAAACTCAATGTAATGTAATGTAATGTAATAAGGGCCAGCGCTCCTACTTCACAAAGATTGCAGGACTACGTTTGGGAATGATGAACAATAATGCATCTTTTTACCAGTTTCCAACCATGTTACATGACTATACAGTGAGGAACAGAAGTATTTGAACACCCTGCGATTTTGCAAGTTCTCCCACTTAGAAATCATGGAGGGGTCTGAAATTCACATTGTAGGTGCATTGCCACTCTGAGAGACAGAATTTTAAAAAAATTCAGGAAATCACATTGTATGATTTTTAAAGAATTTATTTGTCTTGCACTGCTGAACATAAGTATTTGAACACCTGAGAAAATCAGTGTTAATATTTGGTACAGAAGCCCTTGTTTGCAATTACAGAGGTCAGACGTTTCCTGTAGTTCTTGACCAGGTTTGCACTGCAACAGGGATTTTGGCCCACTCCTCCACACAGATCTCCTCTAGATCTGTCAGGTTTCGGGGCTGTTGCTGAGCAACACAGAGTTTCAGCTCCCTCCAAAGATGTTCTATTGTATTTAGGTCTGGAGACTGGCTAGGCCACTCCAGAACCTTGATATGCTTCTTACAGAGCCACTCCTTGGTTATCCTGGCTGTGTGCTTCGGGTCGTTGTCATGTTGGAAGACCCAGCCACGACCCATCTTCAATGCTCTGACTGAGGGAAGGAGGTTGTTGCTCAAAATCTCACAATAAATGGCCCCATTCATCCTCTCCTTAATACAGTGCAGTCGACCTGTCCACTTCGCAGAAAAGCACCCCCAAAGCATGATGTTACCACCCCCATGCTTCACAGTAGGGAAGGTGTTCTTGGGATGCAACTCATCCTTCTTTTTCCTCCAAACACGACAAGTGAAGTTTAGACCAAAAAGTTCTACTTTGGTCTCATCTGACCACATGACTTTCTCCCATGCCTCCTCTGGATCATCCAGATGGTCATTGGCAAACTTCAGACAGGCCTGGACATGTGATGACTTGAGCAGGGGAACCTTCCGTGCAATGCATGATTTGAAACCATGACGGCGTAGTGTTCTACCGACAGTGACCTTTGAAACTGTGGTCCCAGCTCTCTTCATGTCATTGACCAGCTCCCCCCTTGTAGTTCTGGGCTGATTCCTCACCTTTCTTATCATCAGTGATACCCCACAAGGTGAGATCTTGCATTGAGCCCCAGTCCGAGGGAGACTGACAGTCGTCTTTAGCCTCTTCCATTTTCTAACAATTGCTCCAACAGTTAATCTATTTTCACCAAGCTGCTTGGCAATTGCCCCGTAGCCCTTTCCATCCTTGTGGAGGTCCACAATTTTGTCTCTGGTGTCTTTTGACAGCTCTTTGGTCTTGCCCATGGTAGTAGTTGGCATCTGACTGACTGGGGGGGGACAGGTGTCTTTAAAGAGCTCAGACAGGTGCTACTAAGTTAGATTAATGAGTGGAGTAGAGGTGGACTTTTTAAAGGCACAGTAACAAGTCTTTGAGAGCCAGAATTCTTGCTGAATCTTAGGTGTTCAAATACTTATGTTCAGCAGTGCAAGACAAATACATTCTTTAAAAATTATACAAAGTGATTTCCTGAATTTGTTTTTTAAATTCTGTCTCTCAGAGTGGGAATGTACCTACAATGTGAATTTCAGACCCCTCCATGATTTCTAAGTGGGAGAACTTGCAAAATCGCAGGGTGTTCAAATACTTCTGTTCCTCACTGTATATTGCAAGAATTATATTATAGTTGTATATGTTGTAAGCTTTAACAAGCAGGGCCCTCTGATTCCTCCAGTATTGAATTGTATTGTAACTGTACTGTGTGCCCTCACATTGTAAAGCCCTGTACAAACTGTCAGCGCTATATAAACCCTGAATAATAATAATTCATCTTTAGCATTTTTATGGTGATTTCATACATTGCATATATTTATTTATTTCATTTGTTAAGGTTTTGGTATTGTCATCTCAGCTACATCTCACTGTTCATTAGCACAGTCAGTATTTCATTATTATCGTGGTAAGGGAGAGTTTCTTTACAATCCTTGCATATGTTGGGTATCCAGACATTTTGGTGTGTGAAACATCTCACTGTTTTCACTTACAATTTGTTCACACCCAGAGCAAGAATGTTTTTTTCTTAATATGACTATATATTGCATAGCTTCCATTAAATTATACAGTCCACTAATTAAAAGTCTGTGAAGAAAGAGGAAATTGTGTGTTATTTGAGCAGTGAGCAGCTTATGACTCCTCTCAGCAGCACCTGCTCTCCTCCCTCCACAGTTCTGCTGGGATTACTCACAAGAATCTTGAGGTGGCTAGAAAAAGGCAAAAGTAAGAAAAAAATAATACAAAGACTTAAAATGTTGAACATCAATGCTGCTCTCACTCATGTTTCCAACATAAAGTGGTTGTAAGGGCTCAAGTTTTTTTACCTTCATGCATTCTAAGAATGAATCTTAAAAAACTTCTGTGTGTAGCAGCCCCCCCCAACCCCCCATAATACTTAACTGAGCCCCTTCTCAACCCAGCAATGTGCAGGAGAGCCTTGGCTGTCTCCCTCCTGATTGGCTGAGACAGTAGAGGGAGCCATTGGCTCTTGCTATGGTCAATTAGAGTCAGTGAACCAATGAGGGGAGAGTGAGGAGCAGGGCAGAGGGGCATCTGTGTGTGAATGGACGCAAAGAGCAGTGACTCAGAAGCGAGCCTGCCCAGGTGCCCCCATAGCAAGCTGCTTGCTCTGGGGGCACTTGGCAGGGGGGAGGGGCCAGGAGTTCCGGCAGGGGACCCAAGAAGAGGAGGATTGATGCTTCTCTGTGCAAAACCGCAGGTAAGTATAATATTTGTTATTAAAAAAAATCTGTTTTTACAAACGCTTTAAGCACTGGCCAAGGAGTGCCTTATGGTGAGTAAAGCACTGCTGCAGCATAGAACATAGCATGGAAAATGGAAGGAAAGAGCAAGTTGCAGTGAGCAAAGATAGATAATGATAGACATGGTCTTTGTAGGTACTTGGAGGGGGGAGAACCTGACCATATTGCTACCCATAGACACAATCTGACCCTATTCTGCTTGATCAGGTGACAAACATATGCCTTTGGAGATGACCATTAGTTGATTTTTCTTTGGGAAAACAGCTTTGCATGTTTGAGGGAACTTGGCCAATCCCCAGTCAGGAGAATGGGCATGGTGACCAAGGACAGTCCCTAAATGTGGAAGAGCCTGAGCAACAGAGGAGTCGGGTGAACGATGGAATGAGGGAAGGTGCTGGAGTGTGGAGCCTGGGAGGGGGCCCCAGGGAGGGGAGCCTACTTACAGGCTGGTTACTGGATAGGAGGATCGTCACTGTTTTACCATCTTTTAGGGAGGACATCTTGAGCAGCAGGGAGGAAGCCAACCCAGTGAAATGCCTGAAAGCAGCTCCTACACCCCCTGGGCCAGATAAAGGGAGAGGGCAGTCAGATACAATACCCAACTAGTTCTCATCCAGGACTACTTTGTTGTTAGATCTTGGAATCCCTTGCTCAGGGATACCCTCAGTGCAGCCAGGTGAAGAGAAGGGATTCATCTGGGGTGTGAGGAGGTACACCAAGGGGACTTTAGTGCTTCCTAAAGAGACAGTGCTATTTGCTATATTCGGATATATACTTTTTGTACAGTGTACAGGTTGCTGGGAAGTTTATCCTCAAGTTTACAGTTCCTTGGTTATCCCATATACTCGTAGACCCTATCCAAGTTGTTAACCCCTTAATAAAAGCAAGTGTGCAAATGTTTATGTACATTCCAGGTGACCATGTTGTCAGAGAATGGTAAGCTCATGCCTATACGTCCATCCACCCTACACAGGTCCCTACATAAGTGGCTACCATAAGCTCTGTATCATGGTCCATGTCAGGTCTTATACCCCATTAAAATGTTTTCTGTTTTACGGTAGGGTATAATTACCTTGTTGGATCCCTTTTAAGTAAGTATGGTATGGGAACATCTGCAGCTCTATAGCAAATATCTGTAGTTTAATTGAACTCATGGGTGATATACACTACAGAGGATGAATTTCTATTGTTCATGTACTTTTACGGTCCCTTCTCTTACTGCTATTATTGATTTGGTAAATGTTCTTTTGATTACATGCCCTCTTGTTGTGTAATTGTGTTTTCTCAGGGGGAATTATACTGTCAGCTGATAACCTAGTTTTCCCTGAGTGCCAGTAATACTTGAATCCATTTTTGAACTTTATTTCCCACTCCACGTTATCACAGTGAGCACTGCACATCTAGCTGAAAGAGAGCTTATGATTTTAAGATCCACGGAGACATTACAAGATAGTCTGAAGATCCAAAAGATTGATTGCTAGTATGTATAAAATATAGGAATGATCATAACAGGCTTTATCAATTGAGTGAAGGAAAGATGGTTGACCTTGTGGGATATTTCTCTGAATGTCTGATTGGTAGTATTCTATGTTTACCCATGACTGTCTTTTAATAAGGAACAATCTTTCTGGTGATATTCACATGTAACACATAAGACTCTCATGACTGTAACAGGAGGTAAGGATTTTTTTGGTGGATGCACACTTGACCTCCTGCATCCCACCAATCCTTATCAGGGGATGGGGGTCTTGCTTCATGTATTATTGCCAAACTTATGAGTTCTTTTATGACCACAAGCTACAGGGCTTCACTTTCCATTCCTGGGTTCACTAACCAGGGCCTCTTCTCAATCTTGAGGGAGCATCTTATCAATCTCCTATCAACAATCCTTTGCTGGAAGACCTTTTCAGCAGTAGACATAACCCACCTCATGTGAAAACTTAGCTGGCTACTAGAACCTTGTAGACATGATGAGAATATCGGACGAATGATCATCTATTTTTTTTACATGCTAGTCTCATATTGAAAATGAAGAGGTTACAAAAGTGAAAATTCTCGTACGACAGAATGCAACTTCATAAATGATGTAATGTATTGTATTGTAATGTATTCTTTCATTTATGAGCATGTGTGGTCTTCTGATTTTTCTCGGACGAATACTGTACTGATTAAATGAAAATCATACATTCTAGTATTGTACTAGAAACATTTTTGTGTTTGTCCCTTCAGATAATGAACTGTCGTGATCGACTCTTGAAAGCTGTATAATAACAATCATATTTTTGGATGATTGTTTTTGAAAGCAGTATTTTTCTGCCGATTTTCTGATCGTGTATGCTACGCATAAACTAACCACAGACAATCCAGTCTCCCATTCTTCACTTACATTTACTTCTTCTATTGAGACTTCTGCTTCTGACAATAATTTGAGGCTCACACCCTGGAATTACTTGGATTCTGAACTTAAATTTCACTTAGCATCATCAACTGTCCAGTTACTTAGCTTGGGAGCAAAACCTACTAAAGTGTTTGTACAATTTCCATCTACATAGCAATTATTCCTTTCAAAATCAAATTAAAATGCAAAGGAGCACTTAGATCTCACATGGTACCAGGGGTGGACTGACAACTCATGGGGCCCCCAGGCAATAGGGGATCATGGGGCCCCTGTGTCCTTGCCCAAACTCAAAAAAGCCTATGAAAAAGGTACCGGGCATCTCATGGGGCCCCCTACTGACCCCGGGCCCTCGGGCAGTGCCCGAGTTTCCAAATGGTCAGTCCTCCCCTGCATGGTACTCCTCATGGGTAGGCTATGTGTTAGGGATCAAATGGACTGAGGTGTTTGTGTTTGGGCTAGCTGTTGTCAAAGAGCCTTTTGGCTAAGATCAAGTGAAGTATTTGTTCTTATCAATGTCCAGTGGGGGTGCTCCACCATCATTCCTGCTTGTTTGGTTGTATAGTACTCCTGCTGGAAGGATTGGGGTCCTGATGGTTAATACAGGCCGGAACAGAAACCGAGGTGCCCACAGGCAGTTGGGGCCCGGGAGTAATTCCCCCCAGGGACGCCAGAGGGGCCCAGTTCCTCCTGGTTTGAACGGATCTACCTTGTCTGGCCAGGGGCCGGGGAGGCAGAGAGTCCACAGAACAGTGCCCCGTGAGTGGTCGCCTCAGGGGTGCTCTTAGTAACATATGGGGATGGGATCCCAAGTGTGAAACGTGCAAATGGTCACTGATCCAAAACACTTTTTCTGCACTGTGCTTTTTAAGGCCAGGCCTTTTGGCTAAGTCCAGGGCAATTTTTATGCTACAGGCCTCAGGGCCTAACCAGTGCACAATTGCACGGCCACTTTTTTATTTTTACTTATTTATTTAATTTATTTTTTCTCCCACGTTTGTTTCACTTTCACTTATGTGTGTGTGTTTTTTTTCTCACGGATGGTAGGGTGTGGGTCCTCGGGCCTACCCTGAAGTCTAGGGGGAGGATGTGTGGCCTTTTGGTTCCTTCCTCCCCTGTCCTTAGGGGGTCTCTCTTCGGGAGAGCCCCCTGATCTAGTACTTGGTGGCTGGCTTAGGCTAGTCACAAAGAAAGGGGTCCACCAGGCCTTTTGGCTAGGAGGACCACATGGGAACCTTAGTCCCTGTCAGGATCAGGGTAGATATCCTACCCCTTCGGGGGGTGGACAAAGCACACCCCTAAGTGCACTTTTTTGTGTTGGTTTTGCACTAGCACGACTTCAAAATAATAAAAAAAAAAGCTGTTGTCAAAGAGCACCAGATCACATGAAAACACAAAAGGGACACCTAGAGCTCACATCTTGCTCCTCAAGGGTTGTCCAATTGCTTGGATATCTGACCGACATAGCTACTGGGGTCAGACTTTACCACGGAAGAAGATGCAACACTTCATGCACTCCAACACACCACTGAACTACTACAACCTATGAGTAGCCTCCTTTGTTGCCTTCGTCTGGGCTGCAAACTTCTAAATGGCCAGGAGACATTTAAAGCATACAGTAGTCTCCTCACAAGCACTTACACCAATCAGCCCCAAAGTGCCCTTAGAACTCTCCAGACACCTCTTAGCAAAGCTAAGGTATGTTAACCCCTCTTTCTCTTAGCTCCTCATTACACATACATGAAAGGACCTGAATTTTACAGTCTGCATTTACTTATCTATTATAGCCTTGCCATGTCTATGTACCCCTGAGTAATTCCAGCAATAGGGTTTGCAGGGTATACGGAATGAGTTGCAAGACATTCTGTAGCTGAAATAGGATGTAGCCATCTTCCTATTCTTTTAAAACTCGTAATTGGTGGCCTATTCAGTCTAAAGATAGCTCTGAATAGACAGCACCTAGAACCTTACACAGATTACATCTCCGAGGGACTTCAGTAATGAGACCTTCCTGCCTGAATACCCAGCTCTGCTCCTCCAACTTTTGTATTCTTCATAAATAAAATACAGAAAGAAAAAGAGGCCTCCTCTTAATGGCTGCCACAAGCAGGTAGAACAGTGAACTCAAGTTCACAAATTTCATAGCTGGAGACACATAAAAAAACAAAGTCAACGATTCCACTCACTGGCAAGTTTAAAACCTAAAGCTGAGGTTTATTCTGCTTATATTTTGCTTTTTGGGTTTCTCTTTTTCTCCCTCATCAACATGCTAATAACATTTTTAAATAAAACATTTCTGTTGTTATTACATACACTACATTTTATTGATGTAGCCAGTGGGTCTGTTCTTCTCTATGCAATGCAGGCAGATCACGGCTGGTGGGAGGGACTCTCAGGGTTCTCTACATAGCTTCCTAAAAATATCACTGCTCCCTGTCTCGGTAATGCTCCTAAGAGCCTTTAGGTAAGGCTGGAGTTCAGCTTTGGCAGCCAAAACTTTTTTTTTGTTTTGGATAAAGTAGGAAATTTTTACAGCCGTTTTAAACACCTAAATGTAAAAATTGTGACTAAGATCAGACTCAAGGTGCCAGCTATCAATTTTGTTAGCTAAATAAAAACTCAGCTTTTAGTCAGGTGCAGTCTGTGTTCTCCACTGCAGGTGGCGCTCAATCTCAGCAGCAGTGCAGATGGGAGAGGAAGTTGAGGGAAACTGGGTTTCTCTATGAATTCCTTTGCCACACAGGCAGTGATCAAGTTGGGTGATCTCGACCCCGTGACCCTGGTTGCCATCTTGGGTCAAACAGAGTTTATTTAAGACTCTGACCCCAGATTTGTGTGCGCTTTATGACACTTTACCTGTCTAGAAGGGACAGCACTAGTGGTAGGGAGGGTTCAGGAGGAGTAGGGAGAGAGCAGGGACTACATTTACCTTCCCAAAAAGCTTCCCCTTTAGGTTGGATCTGCTTCTCGAGGTAGAAGCTATTGGCAACTCTGAGTTTACATAACGTTGCCTATACACTGTACAGTTGTAAGTGTCCCCAGTTGGCTGAGCCTCCCCACTAGGTTTGTTTGTACCATTGAATGATTTCTACAATGCATTGTTTTTGCAAAGTGTGCTCACTGCCTGCCACACCAATCTGCACCTATCCAACAAGCTTCCTAGACTTTGGTGCTAAGTCCCACCCCTGAGGCTAAGACCCACCCCCATGACTTCCATCCGTCGGATGACCTTTGTAAGCAATAAGTGCATTTTCATTAAAAAAAATTAGCTATTGGTTGGAAAAGGCAGCATAGTACAGGGGGCAGATGGTCAATGAAGGCAAAAGACACACTGCTGTGTTGGAGTTGCCCGCCCACCACCATGCAGAAAAATGTGAACACCAGATTGGGCTCATTTAAAGCAACATACAGCATTAAAAGCTTCACTTTGCTAAATGTGGAATTCTTATCTCCTATTATCAGGATGCTCCTTGGATAAATCTACAAGGTAGTACTAGAAAAGTGTACGATAACATGGTAAGATAATGAGAGAGGCTGACATTTTTTCTTTTTACGAAACTGTCTGTAATACAAAAGCAATTTCATGATTTAGGCGTCTTCTTAAGCAGCACCTCAAAGCCTCATTCTGATCTTCCATCCCAAATACCAACGTTCCCCAGAGCTCAAACAGACCTGCCATTTCCGCCCACACTGTCAGTGCTGGTCCGTGCGATAGCAGAATGAAAGACACAGACCTAGTTGAGCACAGAAAATTGTTAGCAAGAGAGACAATAAACGACTTATTAAATTACTGGCTGTGCACTTGCAGCAAGAATGTTGTATAATGACCAAATCCAATTACCCGATTGGATTTTCAATGTGTGCATAAATCTGTTTTTGAGGCTGGCATACCATTCTACCCAAAGGTTGCAGAAGACACCATATAACTAAAGAGCAGTCTCCCCATTGGTGGAAGCCTACCTATGAATTTTGAGGAATAGTCAGATACAGTGGTCTCCTTCTATAGCAGAGTTATTTATTCTACCATAGATTTGTGGGGAAATGTCAAGTTTGTAGCTAAGCAGCTGTAAAGGGAAAACTGTTATGACAGTTTATCTTCTGCCAAAAAATTGTTTATGTGAGTCAGTTATTGCTAATTTGCATAGCCACTGTCACCACACTCATTACAGTACGTAGCTGATATGTTCTGATTGTTGGCTCCAAGCTGTAAAGACAATACTAATTCATGTCCCCTCCAGCTTCTTGCCAGGGTGATATTTATCATAGGTTGGAAGATGTTGGGAAGACAGCAATGGACACATGTATACATGTATATGTAGCACTTACTCTGTTTTTTCGGGTCTCCTGAGCCCACGACCCTGTAAGCAGCACCATGCTCTCCAACAAAGCTGGTACACAAGCACTGGTCTGCAGGTTGAAGCACAGGCTCTGAAAGCTCTTCATGATAGCATAGCAATCACATTTAGAAAGTCCACTAGCAGGCCAACCCCCATCTCTTGTCACCCACCCAGACGTAGCACAAGAGTTTGGCTTCAGGATCTTCAGCTGGCTGGGTAGCTAAATGATTAATGAACCCACATTTTTTTGTAGGACTTTCTTTGCTGGAGGTTATTGCACTGCTCCTGATGCCACAAACATAGCATCCAATTCTTTATATAGGGCAGTGGTCTTCAATCTGTGACCGGAGGCCGGACGTGACCCTGTGGTTGACTTTATTCAGCCCTTGTGGCACTATTCCTCCCACCAATACAAGGCACTATTCCACCCACTGACACCAACAATGGAACACTATTCCTCCCACTGATACCAACAATAGGGCACTATTCCTTCCACTGACACAAATGGTAGGGTACTATTCCTCTCACTAACAAGACTGATGGGGCACTATTCCTTCCCCTGATACCAACAATGGGGCAATATTCCTCCCACTGACACCAATGATGGAGCATTGTTTACTCCCACTGATGCCAGGGCATTTTCTACTCTTACTAGCCACAGTCCAGCCCCCTCAAAGGAAATCTTTGTTTAGAAGGTTTAGAGACCCCTGATCATGGGTATCATCTTCCTATATTAATCCCACCTTACTTGAACTTGCCTCACTCACCTTCCCCATATTTCCTTGCCTAATGCAACCATCCATATATTCAGTGCACAGCCGATATGTAGCAGTTCTACATGTGATTGCCCATTAGTCCCTATTGAACGAACAGTGCCTCAGCTTAATGGCAAACCTCCATACACCTTATCTTGGGTTTCTCACCAGATATTGTCCCTTTTCTTTCAAAGTCAACAAACCCAACGACTGAGAAAACCATCCTATGCCTACGTAA
Organism: Staurois parvus; assembly: GCF_062004578.1. Taxonomy (NCBI): domain Eukaryota; kingdom Metazoa; phylum Chordata; class Amphibia; order Anura; family Ranidae; genus Staurois; species Staurois parvus. The sequence continues at coordinate 694,130 of NW_028318146.1, forward strand.
GCATCAACTTGTATGTTTACTTCCATACACAGGTCAGACTTGGTGTCCTATGCCAAACACTGCCAGGCCATCTTCCTAAAAGCCCAAAAATGCAAACTTCTGTGCCCATTGATAACATAGTCCTTAAAGAGGAACTGTCACCCCTCTAGACTTGTAGATAAAGTGGAAGTGTGGGAGTGGGCAGCACACAAAATCTAAAAAGTATGTTTAACACTGTATTTGCATGGTCTGGCAACATGGGCATCAATGCAGCAATAGCTAAAAATATAGGTAATATTTAAGTCATCTGCCACCATGATATACTGTACTTGTACCTTACCACAAAATGAACCATTTGTAGCACCCTCCTAGATAGTTCTAATTATTAGTCAGGAGGGATTTAGTAGCAGCCCAGGTGTCAAATTGTGGTCAGGAGCTGAGAGGCTCTGCATACTTGCTCTCTGAGACTTCTCCTTGCTCTGGAACTTTGGAGAAATATCTAGAAGCAGTGGGTGGAGGTAAAGAGTGGCTAGTCTGTATTCTTAGGGGATCCTGGCCAATCCCCAACAGGAGGCTTAGCAAGGGGCCAGGACAGCCCATAAGAGAAACCGAGCCTGCTCAGCAGCAGGAGAGTTTGGGTGGAAAATGAGAAAGTGAGGCTGGAGAACAGGAGCCTGGGAGGGGACCCAGATAGAGAGGGGCTCACCAACAAGCAGAGGACCTTGGAGACTTCACCAGCCCCCAGAGCAAGGACCACCCATGCAGTAGGGAAGGAGTGGCCCAGCTAGAAGGCCTGGTAGCAGCCATCAACCCAACAGCAGCACAGGAGAAGGACGGAGTTAGTAAACTTGCACCCCCTGGGCCTGTAAGGGAAAAGAAGCACTCTGGTGGGAAACAGGATTGGCTTATTACCCAGAACTGTTCACACTGCTGTGGCAGGCACTGGATCCCCTGCCCAGGGATTCACCCAGTACAGATGGATGAGGAGAGCATTCATCTGGGGTCTGGGGTAGCACTACATGATGCTGGCTAGATCTCCAAGAGAGACTTTTTTGTGCTGTAAAGACTTGTACATAGTTGCTAAGGAGTTTGTCCTCTGTTTCCCTTACCTTGGGCATCCCATACACCCTTTACCTGATCCAAGTTCTAATCCCCTAATAAAATCCCAAAAAACAAAGCTCAAGGACTGGTTACTGTCTACTGGCTGCAAGTCTGAATGAAAGTAATATGTGTTGCCTGGCTGTGTGGGACTATCGGGGGACCCAAGGGGGTAGTGCTACACATTTATAATTCTAACTTATATTGAAGTACAAGGTATTTCAAAGGCTAATTGGATACATAAAAGTGTCTATAATGCTCACTAGGCTCTCTTGTGACCTGTAGTCCATTTTACTTCTTTTGTACCATTCATACGCAGAGGTGGATTGTCAAATGGTCAAACTCTAGGCACTAGATATTGGCCAATAGCTATAAGAGGGCACAACCTTTTATACCTATAAATCCCTGGCTTGTATCCAGGTTGACCTTTTGACAATCTACTATTGCATAGGAAAGCAAAGGCACCCTTCCACCCAAATATATGTGCAGCAATTCCACCATTTACTAAGCCTTTATGAGTACAAAAAAGATGTAGCGGGTATTGAATGTAGAGTAACACAGCAGTACTCCGCTCCTTTATAAGCTGTTAAACTTTTATTATAAGACTTGTATGAGTGGCATAGATAACATGGAAAATACGCAGGGCTTTTCATGCCGCTAGCACACACAAACAGCTAAAAAAACGCCATTTACTTCCAGCTTACCTGCTTGTATTATAGAGTAATCTGGTAATGAAAGAAGAGATGCAAAGGCCTTTTGTTGGGCATGCGGGAATATAAACACAGCTGCAGCTTGTATTCCTTTTTCTAAATACATCTGTGCATTGGGGACACGGTGTGTTATCATTTACCAACCGTCATCCCCTTTATAGGTTTTTATCCTAAGCTGCCTTTTCGGCTTTCAGTTACTGTGGCTTAGGGGCATTTGGGCGCCTTGTGCGAGATGTGGAAGGGAACCCCTGAGATTGAGGATGACACAATAACACTGGGATCAGGATGAAATCCATGCGTAAATTAATGTACCCAACAGTAACCCCTTTCTGTTCTTTGAACCAGCAGCCCTGACACAGAGAAAACGACCAAATTGCACAGCTTTAATAAATCAGATTTTAACAATGGCAAATGGCATGGCCAGAGCCTGGCTTCCATCTCTGGAGCCTGTAGGTACATCATAGGCATTCAATACTCCTGTGCTGAGATCTTCAGTACACAGAGCACTTTTAGTCCCAACCTGGCTTAGAATAGTTCAATAATGTGTAAATGTAGTGCCCTCCTAGGTTGCTAGGGGGCGCTAGACTCTAAGGGTTAGACAGGGGCTGAGTAGCAGCCCAGGTGTAATAGCCAGACTGGGGTCAAATATGGTCAGGGTTGAGAGGCTCTGCAGGCCAGCCCCTCTGGAATTTCCCCCTGCTCTGGAGCTTTGGAGGGAGGCTCTATAGGCAGTGAGTGGATCTGAGGAGTGGTTGGCTGCACTCTTGAGGGACCTCAGCCAATCCCCAACAGAAGGCTTTGCAAGGGGCTGGGACACCCTTAAAAGTGTTAGAGCAGTGTTGTCCAAAGTTTGTGAGTCCACAGAACCCCAGAAAAAATTTTCATCGTCATGGAACCTCACTCCTCCACCAGAGTGAAAACATTATTAAATGTGATCAGTAATATTTATTCAGGTACATCTTTTAAGACTTAAGACTAACAACTTTTATTATAATACTAGTATAATTGGAAATTGAAAATGAAGTCTAGAAATACATAAACATCAATTCTTTCATAGCATGTCATGAACTTGATTATATGAGAATTGTAGTGTAAGAATCGTAGTATGCTAAGAGCATCACAGCCATACATACATACATAAGAAGCCAATGATTAATATTGAAATCTAATGGGAAGTGTGAGCTTGCTTGCGATCGCAGATCAAACTTATTTGAGGCTCGCTGGTGGACAAGCTCACACGCATTTCTTCATTGATTATTTGAACTCTCTCTTGTTTCTTCAACTTCATTTCCGTTAATACTGAAAACCCCTGCTTGCAAAGGTATGAGCAACCGAACGGCAACAGCCATTTAATCGCTTCCATGCTAAGCAGTGTTATATTGAGCTTCCAAACATATCCAGAATTCTGAGAGCTCTTTCTCGGCAAAGAGATTTTTATACAACAGATCATTTCTCAAATTGATGAGGTTTTCTTCAGCTTCTGGTTCGAGAAGAATGATTTCATGTTTGATAAAAGGATTGAGCACCCACTCGGTTCCGGAGACATCCAGGTTTGGGAAATATTTCTGGAAAGAAAGTTTTAAATATTTCCAGATTCTTTCTGCGAAAACCTTGGATCTTCTTGCGGAACCCTTGGGTTCCGCAGAACCCACTTTGGACAACACTATGTTAGAGCCTGCTCAGTAGGGGGAGTGTGTGCGGGTGGAAGATGCAGAAAGTGAGGCTGGGATGCAGGTGCCTGGGAGGGAGCCCAGGCTGGAAGGGGCTCACTTCCAGGCAGAGGGACCTTGAAGAGAAGAAAGCTGTGGACTTCACAGTCCTGGTACACCAGGAAAGGCTGGAGAGGTCTCCTACAAGAGGATTTCTGTGTGAAGACTTGTAATATAGTTCAGGAAGTTTTGTCCTTTGTTGCCATTACTTTTGGGCATCCCATACACCCCTTACCCTATGAAGTTCTACAGCTCTAATAAAACTTTCAAACAAAGCTCAATGACCAGTTTTCTGTCTCCTGAAGGAAGTCTGAATGTAAGTGTGTAATGCCTGGCTGTGCAGGACTATAGGGGGACCCAATTCTTCAGCAACTCCTAAGCGGGTAGCGCTACATAAATAAGCCTGTAAAAGTTAATGTTTTTCTGCTCAGGGTAGGGAAAAATGCATGTGACTTATAACTGTAGAGGGAGAGCTGCCTCTTCATCTGTGTGGCCTGTAGGCACAAGCCTACTGTGCCTAATGGTAAAATCAGTCCTTCATTTCCTGTCCCTGTGACACATCAGTAAGTTAGAGGAAGCGGGTGGAATTCCACTCTCAGAAAGTTGTCACTCGAATAGGTGTACACTATATGAAGATTTGCTTCAACTTAATGGCGAGCCTCCATACACCTTATTTGGGTTCCTCACCTGCTAGGACAGCACTAGATGCTGACTCTTTTCTTTCAAGGCCAACAAACCCAAAAACTGAGAAAACTAACCATCTTAATGTAGCCAGTTGCTGGCTATAACAGTATGCCATTTGGGGATATTTACAGATGAGACTATGGTTACTCCTTTCCCTCTAGTGCCCAGTACTGGGGCCTCTACATCAATTCCTGTTAGAGTGGATTCCGTTTTTCTGACAGCAGAGGATCTTGGGACCTATAGTCCTATAGCAGATGCATCCTGTATTCCTGAGTGCTGATTGACCTACAACTACCAGATAGCTGGTGAATGAGGAGGATGCTGGAAAAGCAGATATATTCTACAAGGGACTGGCTCTCTCTCTTGGCATGGGATTCAATGCTGAATACTGGGGGACTGTTGTTCTCCTCTGGAGACAGATTGCTGGCTCACTGCTGCAGGACTCTGCACATCAGTTCAGCACAGCAGTGACACCGACAATGTTGTATTTAGGTTTTGTGCTGCTCTAGGCAACACAAAAATCATGTGTCCTCCCCCCAATTCCCATGTGTCCTCCCCGCCCCCTGCTTGTGTAAACAAAAAAAATCTTCATCACCCCCCACAAGTAGTACAGTGTTACCATGGTGACACTGTACTGCTAGGGTGACAGTATGTAAAAAAAAAACATAAATAATAATATAAAAAAATAAAAAAAAAAAATGTAAAAAAAAAAATTTTTAATTATAATTTTTGGTTATAAACTAATTTGGGTTATTTTGTTTTGACTAAAAAGATAACTGAATACATTTTGGCCAAGATTTATAATGAAATATTATTTATTTGCAAAATTTTATAAGAAAAACACTTTTTTTCTAAATTTTTGGACTTTTTCATTTATATAGCAAAAAAAAATAAAAATCCCAGTGGTGAATAAATACTACCAAAATAAAGCTTTATCTGTCTCAAAAAAATGCTAAAATATTAATATAGGTACAGTGTTGCATGACCTTGCAATTGTCCTTCAAAGTGTGATAGCGCTGAAAGCTGAAAATTGGCCTGGACAGGAAGGGGGTAAAAGTGTCCGGACTGGAAGTGGTTAATTTAATTGAATTACCAGTATTCACTAATGTTTATGGGCATCCACCATTGCCAGCAGAAGACAACGGATACCACCATATCAGGAACTTTGGGCTGTGGGCTTCACAGTCCTGGTATCAAGAGATCATTGCTTTGAACAGTACCACAGTCTGTTTAATTTCATTGAATTACCAGTATTCACAAATGTTTATGGGCACCCACCATTGCCAGCAGAAGACAACGGATACCACCATATCAGGAACTTTAAACATCACAGGACTCAAGTTGCAATCTCCAGTTAAAGGGACATCTTCTCTTTTAAGGCCATTGCTGTTCAAATTGGAGTACTTATATATTCATATAACCCAGAGTGTCAGGGGTGCCGGGAGGCTTGCAAGGTCAGCGCAACCACTGGGGACAAGCATTATTAAGCGGCCCCTGCGGGGGTAGCAGTACACTAAGCATCCACTTTTATGGCCAGACTAGGTGCCCTAAGCCAAACACTGCCTGAGCCACCTTCCCAATGGCACAAAAAATGCAAACCCCTACGCCCACTGAAAACATAGACCTGCCACCCCTCTAAGTAATCCTGCATGAGAGACCCTGACTGATATCAAACCATCACCACCTGGCCCACAAGCAATTCTCCACTTGGTATTTAGGTGGGCAGTAAAACTGAACAGGCTTAACCACCTGCACCTCCCATGCAAAGAGCCCTTGCTTTAGCCACTCACAATTATGTGACAACTAGCTTAGAATGATGTGCAAAATTTGACGATCAACACCAGCCAATCAGAAATCATCCCATTACAAACTTTTCATAAAAATGCTTTTAAAATGTTGCACCTCTCTCCTAATCCCTTTTTTATTATTTTTTGCTCTTTCTATTCCTCTTTTTATTGAGTTACATTTGAATATATTATAGATCCTGCTCTTTGCTTTATTAAATTGTGCAGCCATGTAATAATAATAATATAATTTTTCATATAAATGTTTTGTGTGATTTACAAGGTGTATAACTATTACTTAGTTTGTAACTCATGCTTATTATTTGCAGCTGGGTGCTACCTTCTTATTATTATGCTTCGTCTTCTCTTTCTGTATTTGTTACATTTAACATCTTACTAATAAATACAGATTATGTCCAATGATTGTGCTCAGTAAAAATACAGCCCATGGCCTGTTGCTGTGAAATGAAGAATACTCAGACTTCCTAGTGCTGGGATATTGGAAGACAAATGTCAGCCTCTTTACTATTTAGGAGAACAGGGGCATATTCTCAGTGGCCCTTTTGGGGGAAAGTACTACCTAATGCTAGCAGTATAAGGATTACAAATAGTCAATGTTGAGAGAGAGGGAAGTTCTGCTTTAAATTTTTGGGTATTGGGAAGAACTTCCCCCTTTAAGATCACAAGATCATTGTCAAGTGGGGGCTTATTGGAGAGGCAGACATTGCACATTGCTCACGGAACTCAAAGAAACCTCTGGAGCAGCCTTTTTATTTATTTATTTCAGGTACTTATATAGCGCTGTCAATTTACGCAGCACTTTACATATATATTGTACATTCACATCAGTCCCTAACCCTCAAGGGACATACAATCTAAGGTCCCTAACTCACATTCATACATACACATACTAGGGCCAATTTAGACAGGAGCCAATAACCTACCAGCATGTCTTTGGAGTGTGGGAGGAAACCAGAGAACACCCACGCATGCACAGGGAGAACATGCAAACTCCAGGCAGGTGGTACCGTAGTTGGGATTTGAACCAACAACCCTAGTACTGCCAGGTGGAAGTGCTAACCACTAAGCCACTCTGCCGCCTCTTTAAGCCAATCTCTTTACCCCAGAAGAACCCTTGAAATAATTTTCAGGTCTCAGGGAACCCCCCACTAAAACCAATTCATTTGGGTATGTGAGAAGAATGCCTCTTAAATCAGTTGTCAGCATGAAAAATGCACTTTACATTGCTGGTCAGTGTAAAGAAGGCCCCTTTTATTGGTAATGCCCCTTACCAGGGGCGGACTGACAACTCAAGGGGCCCTCGGGCAATAGGGGATCATGGGGCCCCTGTGTCCTTGCCCACACTCAAAGCCTATAAAAAGGTACCAAGGTACCAGGGGCATGTCATGGGGTCCCCTACTGACCCTGGGCCCTCAGGCAGTGCCCGAGTTCTCGAATGCCCCTTACATTAAATTGTTACTAAATCTGCAACAGTAAAATCAGTCTGTATATGCAGTAAAGCATGCTTGTGATACTCACTGTGGAACCTAAGGGGTTAATCCTCTGCATTGTGTAAAAAGGATGTTTGATCCTGTCTTCTCTGATCCTCCCCTTCTACTGTCCCCAATCCATCTGCTGATAATACAGAGCTCTGGGAGTCACTCTGCACATGCTCAGTTTACTGTGTATTGCTAGAGATTTTTCTTTCCTTTGGGAGAGTGTATGTGATCAGCACAGGGATAATCAGCACTATCCAGACAGAGGGTCAAGGGTTATGCAGCCTCATAGGACAATCATGGGAGAATGAAAACACCTCCTACAAGATTAACCAGTGCTCTTCTGGACAACTGATAGAAGTCACAAGACTGCTCTAACTGCTGAAGGTATTTAGTTTATAGTTACTAAAATAATTGCATTTCCATGTTCTGTGTACTGTGGGAGACCAGATATAGTGAATACAGGGTCCGGGGAGACCAGATATAGTGAATGCAGGGTCCGGAGAGACCAGATATAGTGAATGCAGGGTCCGGGGAGACCAGATATAGTGAATGCAGGGTCCAGGGAGACCAGATATAGTGAATGCAGGGTCCGGGGAGACCAGATATAGTGAATGCGGGGTCCTGGGAGACCAGATATAGTGAATGCAGGGTCCAGGGAGACCAGATATAGTGAATGCAGGGTCCGGGGACTTTAATGATCAGAATGCCACCCTTAGGCTGGCCATACATCCAACAATCTCTACAAACTCCAATAAATCTGCTGACAAGTATCTAGTGCGAGGGTCTCTGCTGGACACAGGATGATTGGCTAGAGTAGGTAGGTCCACATATTGCATAGTTTTGGCAAATCTAAGGTTGATTGTACAGACATTATATGTTCAGGTTGTAACCTGTATGGTAGAGACGTGCATGACAGAAACTTTTGTTTCGTTTCAGATTCGTTCTTTGAGTTAATAATTTTGTTTCATCATATTCGTTATGTTAGAATGATTTGTTTTCGGAAATCATTCGTGTATTAGGATTCATTTTTTATATTCAGTATTTTCAAATCAATTCAAATTTCTGAAGAAGGCTATATGCCTTCTATTTTATTCTATTCTATTCTGTTCTATTCCACATTATTCTTTTCCTTTCTACTCTACTGTATTCTTTTATAGTCTATTCTTTTATTTATTTTTTTTTTATTCTATTCTGTTCTATTCTATTCCTTTATTTTCTTTTGTATTCTATTCTGTTTTATTCTATTCTATTCCTTTATTTTCTATTGTATTTTATTATATTTTATTCTATTCTATTATATACTATTTTGTTGTATTCTATTCTATTCAATTCTTTTATATTGTATTGCATTCTATTCTATAAAGCAGCCTAAGTAGGAATCATCATCTTATTTCACTTTTATACCTTACTGTATTTATTGCAATATTTTCCATTTCAAATTAATTTTTAAATTCAAATTCATTTTTGAATTTGAATTGATTTTCTAATTCAGGTAATTTGTTTTGTTATCATTTATTTTGAATTTGCTGAAGTTTGTTACTATTGTTATTTAAAAATTTGGATACATCCAAAGTTCAATAATGAAAATTTTGTCCGAATTTTGATTCATAACGAAACAAATCGCACATGTCTATTGCATGGTGATCCTTACAGGCAGCTAAAACGATCATTGGTGTTGTGCTACTGACTCTACCAAGTGGCATACGACCCAAAAATATGGTAAGTGCCTTCAAACGGTTCAAGGAATCCTTAGCAACCTCTGGAGGAACCCTCTGAGAAAAGATAATCTAGACTAAATATCCAGCTGGATTGATTTTTGCTCTCCTTTTCTTTAGTCAAGCTTTCACAAAGCTTCATCCAGATTGTCACAAGTTAGATAAGAAGACAAGCCAAGGTCATATTATAAACCCATAAAAGAATGTCATCATTGGGTTCTCTTCTTTCAAGCAAAGCAGAACTATGAAATAATGCCACCAAATTCATCCTTAGATTACAGAACAATTGTCTGGATCACCTCTTCAACTTTCAGTAATTCTGTTAAGCAGGCAGTTTAAACACACGTCTGGTACTTTCAATTACCGGTAACTACAACCACCCACTCTTCGCTGCGCTTCTAAAAGAATGCCTTTTAAGTGCTAATTAACTCATTAAAAAAAAAGTATAGCGATGTATAGACCTTTGAAAACTGAAATTGTTTTGTTTTTGTAGAGGACCTGTCATTGTGAGCCCTGAATGAAACTGCAGGTCACCATATTTTAGTATGGAGGGGGCTTTCAGACTAACCTGGACAATGAAGACATATTTTTTAAAGTCAACTTCACCTGAAACTAATATTGCAGTATTGTGTGTTTGCTATCATGCTATTCTAGCTTCAGTTTCTTGGAGACTCCCAAGGTGTGAAAGCTTCACCAGGATTATTCATCCTAGCAGTGTCATGGTATAGCTCGCCTCCAATGAATTCTTCATAATGTAGGAGTCTAGAGTCAATGGAGTATCTGCTTTGTTGGGACCTTTTGGGAAGAGATGGAGACAAAAATGAATGTGGTGTTATTTTATTGTTGGGGTCTCCAAACTTTAGGGAGCTGGGATATCCCAACTACCAAACCCATTCAGCAAACACCACAAGATTGGTAAACCAGAAACTGTCATTCAGTCTGAATATTCTGTAATCCTTTGCTTTATTTTTCTCCCAAGTTTGTCACTTTTCACTTTTGTGTGTGTTTTCTTTCTCACTGGATGGTAGGGTGTGGGTCCTCAGGCTCACCCTGAAGTCTAGGGGGAGGATGTGTGGCCTTTTGGTTCCTTCCTCCCCTGTCCCTAGGGGGTTTTCTCTTTGGGAGAGCCCCCTACCAAGTACTTGGTGGCTGGCTTCGGCTGGCCACAGAGGAATGGGGTCCGCCAGGCCTTTTGGCGAGGCGGACCACATGGGAACCTTGTCCCTGTCAGGAGCTTCGTGCCCTGGGGGGAGGACAAAGTACACCCCTAAGTGTACTTTTTTGTGTGGTGTTTTGCACTTGCACGTTTTTTGTGAACACTTACGGGTTTTCGTCTTTCGCACGTTCGTGGACTTAATAAAAAAAAATTCTGTAATCCTTTGCAGCTAATTCCAGAGAGCTCATTACACCTTCTCTGAGAATATACTGTATATCCTATCGCTTGTGTTATGTGACTTGAACAGAGGCGTCCCTAGGGTTGGTGTCACCCGGTGTGGTAACACTTGGTGACACCCCCTCCAACGATCCCTGCAGAATGGATCGGATCTGTGTATTGAGCATAATGGATCAGAGTCCGATTGTTTGTTAGTTAAAATCATAGTTTGCTCACTGTACTCAGTGAAGCTGCATTCTGATCAGTCAGGTCTTCTCAGTGTGTTCTATTGCTCTGAGGAAGGGAGTTTGACTCCTGAAATGCGTTAGCACTTTACCCAAGGACCTATGTTACCCATAATTGGCATCTTTGACTCCTTGTCTCTGTTTTTATGACATTTTTGGCTTGTGAGTATGCATTTGTATTTTTATAATAAATTCCTTAGTATCCTTACTACTGCGCCCTGTTTTGTAGCTTTCTGATAGGTGTGTTTAGATGCTGCCCGTCTGATAGCTCCCTCTGCATTCAGGGAGCTTGAGAAGTTTCTGGATGATACGTGTGGAGCTATGCAGAAGGCAGCATGAATATTGATACAGTCCTGGCCTATTCCAGAGAGGCAGGCTTTGATGGAATGCTGGGAGACTTAATATTCGGTGAGCACACTGAGCTCTGGGTCTTTCCTGGAGAGGATTAGTCCAGCCTGGAGGGGGAACGCTGCCCTTCCGAACAATGCTGCTACTGACATGAGGCCTTAGGTGGGTGACCTGAGGGCCTAAATGCTGAACACTGAGTTCTGCTAAGAGCTGACTGAGAGGCCATCTATCGAAGATCTGATCTGGTATCACAGAAGTGCCTTGTGAGTACATACACTTCTGAAGGATCTCAGAGACTTTGTGCTGCTAATACCCTTCTGGTGCTAAGGAGTCAGCTGTGGGTCAAGTTAAAGGGGACACCGACTGGTGTCCTGAAGAGCTTTGTCCACCTAATCTAATACTTGCAGGGACTCTGCTGTGCAGTGGAATAACGTCCATACAGGATGTCTCCAACTTACAAGCCGACCTCAATACACTGTGTAATTGGGCAACTATGTGGCAAATGAGGTTTAATGTTGATAAATGTAAGGTTCTGCACTTGGGGGCTAAGAATATGCATGCATCATACATACTAGGGGGGTACAACTGGGGGAATCAATGGTGGAGAAGGATCTGGGGGTTCTGGTAGAACACAGCTTAATAATGGCATGCAATGCCAAGCTGCAGTTTTTAAAGTGAGCAAAATCCTCTCTTGTATTAAAAGAGGTATAGACTCCAGAGAGAGAGATATCATTTCCCCCGGTACAAATCATTAGTAAGACCTCATCTAGAATATGCAGTTCAGTTTTGAGCACCAATTCACAAAAAGAACATTGGGGAACTGGAGAAAGTACAGAGAAGGGCAACCAAACTGATAAGAGGCATGGAGGAGCTCAGCTATGAGGAAAGATTAGAGGAACTGAATTTATTCTTTCTTAAGAAGAGGAGATTAAGGGGGGATATGATCAACATGTATAATACATAAGGGGGGATATGATCTCCATGTATAATACATAAGGGGGGATATGATCTCCATGTATAATACATAAGGGGGGATATGATCAACATGTATAATACATAAGGGGAGATATGATCTCCATGTATAATACATAAGGGGGGATATGATCAACATGTATAAATACATAAGGGGGGATATGATCACCATGTATAATACATAAGGGGGGATATATTCTCCATGTATAATACATAAGGGGGGATATGATCTCCATGTATAATACATAAGGGGAGATATGATCAACATGTATAAATACATAAGGGGGATATGATCTCCATGTATAATACATAAGGGGGATATGATCTCCATGTATAATACATAAGGGGGGATATGATCTCCATGTATAATACATAAGGGGGGATATGATCTCCATGTATAATACATAAGGGGGGATGTGATCAACATGTATAAATACATAAGGGGGGATATGATCTCCATGTATAATACATAAGGGGGGATATGATCTCCATGTATAATACATAAGGGGGGATGTGATCTCCATGTATAATACATAACGGGGGATATGATCATCATGTATAATACATAAGGGGGGGATATGATCTCCATGTATAATACATAAGGGGGGGATATGATCTCCATGTATAATACATAAGGGGGGATATGATCTCCATGTATAATACATAAGGGGGGATATGATCTCCATGTATAATACATAAGGGGGGGATATGATCGCCATGTATAATACATAAGGGGGGATATGATCTCCATGTATAATACATAAGGGGGATATGATCTCCATGTATAATACATAAGGGGGGATATGATCTCCATGTATAATACATAAGGGGGGATGTGATCTCCATGTATAATACATAACGGGGGATATGATCATCATGTATAATACATAAGGGGGGGATATGATCTCCATGTATAATACATAAGGGGGGATATGATCTCCATGTATAATACATAAGGGGGGATATGAGCACCATGTATAATACATAAGGGGGGATATGAGCACCATGTATAATACATAAGGGGGGATATGATCTCCATGTATAATACATAAGGGGGATATGATTTCCATGTACAATACATAAGGGGGGATATGATCTCCATGTATAATACATAAGGGGGGATATGATCTCCATGTATAATACATAAGGGGGATATGATCTCCATGTATAATACATAAGGGGGGATATGATCTCCATGTATAATACATAAGGGGGGATATGATCTCCATGTATAATACATAAGGGGGGATATGATCTCCATGTATAATACATAAGGGGGATATGATCTCCATGTATAATACATAAGGGGGGGATATGATCTCCATGTATAATACATAAGGGGGGGATATGATCTCCATGTATAATACATAAGGGGGATATGATCTCCATGTATAATACATAAGGGGGGATATGATCTCCATGTATAATACATAAGGGGGGATGTGATCTCCATGTATAATACATAACGGGGGATATGATCATCATGTATATTACATAAGGGGGGGATATGATCTCCATGTATAATACATAAAGGGGGATATGATCTCCATGTATAATACATAAGGGGGGATATGATCTCCATGTATAATACATAAGGGGGATATGATCTCCATGTATAATACATAAGGGGGGATATGATCATCATGTATAATACATAAGGGGGGATATGATCTCCATGTATAATACATAAGGGGGGATATGATCTCCATGTATAATACATAAGGGGGATATGATCTCCATGTATAATACATAAGGGGGATATGATCTCCATGTATAATACATAAGGGGGGATATGATCTCCATGTATAATACATAAGGGGGGATATGATCTCCATGTATAATACATAAGGAGGGATATGGTCATCATGTATAATACATAAGGGGGGATATGATCTCCATGTATAATACATAAGGGGGGATATGATCTCCATGTATAATACATAAGGGGGGATATGATCTCCATATATAATACATAAGGAGGGATATGATCTCCATGTATAATACATAAGGGGGATATGATTTCCATGTACAATACATAGGGGGATATGATCTCCATGCATAATACATAAGGGGGGATATGGTCATCATGTATAATACATAAGGGGGGATATGATCTCCATGTATAATACATAAGGGGGGATATGATCTCCATGTATAATACATAAGGGGGGATATGATCTCTATGTATAATACATAAGGGGGATATGATCTCCATGTATAATACATAAGGGGGGATATGGTCATCATGTATAATACATAAGGGGGGATATGATCTCCATGTATAATACATAAGAGGGGATATGATCTCCATGTATAAAACATAAGGGGGGGATATGATCTCCATGTATAATACATAAGGGGAGATATGATCTCCATGTATAATACATAAGGGGGATATGATCTCCATGTATAATACATAAGGGGGGATATGGTCATCATGTATAATACATAAGGGGGGATATGATCTCCATGTATAATACATAAGAGGGGATATGATCTCCATGTATAATACATAAGGGGGGGATATGATCTCCATGTATAATACATAAGGGGAGATATGATCTCCATGTATAATACATAAGGGGGATATGATCTCCATGTATAATACATAAGGGGGGATATGATCTCCATGTATAATACATAAGGGGGGATATGATCTCCATGTATAATACATAAGGGGGATATGATTTCCATGTACAATACATAAGGGGGGATATGATCTCCATGCATAATACATAAGGGGGGATATTATTATTATTTTTATACAGTATTTATAAAGCGCCAATAGTTCGCTCAGCGCTGTACATTACAAAGGGGGACAGAACACGTGACAGAACAATAACAATACAATGCAAAACATGAGGGGATCGAGGGCCCTGCTCTTTCGAGCTTACAATCTAGGAGGGAGGGGGTGGTGGTACAGGAGGAGATAGCTGTGGGGGATGGAGTAGTAGGAAGAATGGAGGAGGTCGGCAAGTTAGCAGAGGGTGGGGTAGGCTTCCCTGAAGAGATGGGTTTTCAGGGTGCGCCTAAAGGAGAGGAGAGTAGGTGATAATCTGATGGGTTGGGGCAGGGAGTTCCAGAGGATGGGTGACACCCTGGAGAAGTCCTGGAGGCGGGCATGGGAGGAGGAGACCAGGGAACTAGAGAGAAGGAGGTCTTGTGAGGAGCGGAGTGTGCGTGCTGGGCGGTACTTGGATATTAGGTCAGTGATGTAGTTCGGGGCAGTATGGTGGACAGCTTTGTACGTCAGCGTTAGGATTTTGAATTTGATCCTTTGCGCAATCGGAAGCCAGTGGAGGGATTGGCAGAGGGGGGTGGCGGAGATGGAGCGGTTGGAAAGGTGAATGAGTCTGGCAGCCATATTCAGGATGGACTGAAGCGGGGATAGCCAGCGGCGAGGCAGGCCAGTGAGGAGGGAGTTGCAGTAGTCGAGTCGTGATATGATGAGGGAGTGGATGAGCTGTTTAGTGGTTTCTGGGGTTAGGAACGTGCGGATTTTGGCGATGTTGCGGAGGTGGAGTCTGCACGAGTTTGTTAAAGATTGGACTTGGGGCTGGAAGGATAGGTTGGAGTCCAGAATGACACCCAGTACTCTGGCCTGCAGGGCGGGTTTGATGGTAGCGTTGTTGGATGTGACGGAGAAATCAATGGGGGGTGGTGTCCGGGCTGGGGGGAAGACAAGAAACTCGGTTTTGGAGAGGTTCAATTTAAGGAAGTGGAGCGACATCCAGTCTGATATGTCGCTCAGTAGGTGTGTGATTCGGGCTGAGACCAAGGGGGTGAGGTGGGGGGTTGAGAGATAGATTTGTGTGTCGTCGGCATAGAGGTGGTAGTTGAAGCCGTGAGAGTGTATGAGTTGGCCAAGGGAGGAGGTATAGATGGAGAAGAGAAGGGGCCCGAGGACAGAGCCTTGAGGGACCCCAACAGAGAGGGGGAGTGAGGGGGAGGTGGTAGCATTATAGGTAACGCTGAAGGAGCGTTGTGACAGGTAGGATGAGAGCCAGGAGAGAGCAGAATCTCTGAGGCCGAGGGAGTGTAGTTTTTTGAGGAGGAGGGGGTGGTCGACTGTGTCGAAGGCCGCAGAGAGGTCCAGGAGTAGGAGCACTGAATAGTGGCCATTAGCTTTGGCGGTTAGCAGGTCGTTGGAGAGTTTGAGTAAGGCAGTTTCGGTGGAGTGTAGGGGACGGAAGCCGGACTGTAGGGGATCGAGGAGGTTGTTGTCGTTGAGGTGAGAGCATAGGCGGGTGTAGACTAGGCGCTCGAGGAGTTTAGATGTAAATGGGAGCAGGGAGATGGGTCTGAGGTTGTTCGGGTCATTGGGGTCCAGGGAGGGCTTTTTAAGTATGGGGGTGATGTGTGCATGTGATATGATCTCCATGTATAATACATAAGGGGGGATATGATCTCCATGTATAATACATAAGGGGGGATATGATCTCCATGTATAATACATAAGGGGGGATATGATCTCCATGTATAATACATAAGGGGGATATGATCTCCATGTATAATACATAAGGGGGGATATGATCTCCATGTATAATACATAAGGGGGGATATGATCTCCATGTATAATACATAAGGGGGGATATGATCACCATGTATAATACATAAGGGGGGATATGATCTCCATGTATAATACATAAGGGGGGATATGATCACCATGTATAATACATAAGGGGGGATATGATCTCCATGTATAATACATAAGGGGGGATATGATCTCCATGTATAAATACATCAGTGGTTCATATAGTGAACTTGGTGTAGAGTTATTCCCCCTGAGGTCATCACAGAGGACAAGGGGGCACTCTTTACATCTGGAGGAAAAGAAATGTAATCTCCAAACATGGAAAGGTTTCTTCACAGTGAGAGTTGTGAAAATGTAGAATAGACTCCCTCAAGAGTTGGTTCTGGCCAGCTCGGTGAATTGCTTCAAAAAAGTATTGGATTCTTTCTTAGATACACAGAATATAATTGGATACTAATATTTATAGGTAAAGTTGATCCAGGGAATATCCAATTGCCTCTCTGGAGATCAGGAAGAAATTTTTTCCCCGCAGCTCATGCTTTGCTGGGTTTTTTGCCTTCCTCTGGATCAACTGTGTGTATAAGATTATAACTTTTTTTTTTTTTTAATGGTTGAACTGGATGGACTTTTGTCTTTTTTCAGCCAGACTAACTATGTAACTATGCTTTTAAAGCGGAGTTCTGGTTGTTTTTTTTGTTTCTTTTTAAAGCACCCCTGTGATAGTGGCAGCTTATATCATGCAATTTGGCATAAACTGTACCTGTAATTTTTAGTTGTATTCAGGGGCGGACTGACCATTTGGTAACTCGGGCACTGCCCGAGGGCCCGGGGTCAGTAGGGGGGCCCCATGAGATGCCCCTGGTCCCCTTTTCATAGGCTTTTTTGAGTTTGGGCAAGGACACAGGGGCCCCATGATCCCCTATTGCCCGGGGACCCCATGAGTTGTCAGTCTGCCCCTGGTTGTATTAAAAAAAAAAAAAAGTTACTTACTGGACCCTCTGATTCTGCAAGGTTCCATCTTCAGTGTGGGCATCTGAAACCCACTCAGACATTCTTCCAAGAAATGGTCCTGCTGGCTACTCAGCATGCACCTCCCGATCTTGTGCCTGCGCAGTGAGAAGAAGGTGCCTTCCTTGTATTGAAGGGGCCTAGAGCATACCCGTAATAAGTCCTTCTTTGTCCTGGGAAAATAGATGTTATTAAAAACAGGTCCTATTTGTTATTTTTATCATATGTATCTGACTGTTAGATATATCGGATCTCATTTTCTTTCTAGAAATGGTTGTTGCTTTTAATAGATTGTGTTTGGATTGCGATATGTGGCTGGTTAAGCTGCACATTAAACCTAATTAGTAACACCGGCCGTATTTATAATTAGCCGCACGCGGCAACAGTGAAGCATGTCATTACCATAACTGATATCAGATACCAGTATCCTCTCCGGTAGGTCTTTATATATGCAGAAGATCAATGGCAGTGTATGGAAACTCCAGCAGTGCACTTCTCTTATTAGCTCCCTTGTGGTCTGTTAAACATATCATTGAAAGCATTTTGTTGTATCTGCTCGATAAGTGCAGAATCACACCTGTTGAACCTTCCAGAAATATTGTGAGCTAATAGCTTCCGGTGCTCTCTGCCTGTGCTGCACTTTTATTACTTTTCATTGCTCTCAGTTATCTCTGTAGGCTACAGAACACCACCCCTGAATGTTACGGAGAAGAGGAGAAGGGGAGGTGTTCTATAGTCCTCTCCTAGGGTGACAACACTGCTCCTCAATAGATACAGTACAGTGAGTGAGCGTTGTCACTCTAGAAAAGACTCTGGCAGGGTCACCAGGTTATTCCTGTCTGAATATGTATGTTTTTTGTGATTCTTTTGCACTTTATCCCAAGTAGACATGCGTTTTTTGTATATATTATTATTATTTAAATTTTGATCCTTTACAAATGTGGCTTCTCAGCCCATATCTTCTTGGGATATTCATTTGCTTTTATCTGTGTTTGTGTATGTTATTTCATTTTTTATTTAACTTTTTATAATTTTACTTTTTTATAATTTTTATTCATTATTTGTTTTCTCTTTCTTTGTTTCTCTTTTTATTCCACTTCATTTCTCTTTTTTCTTTTCTTCCTTCCTTGTTGTTTTCTGATATCACTGTTTTTGATACAATAGTTTTATATGTTTTACTATAATGTACTAGTAGACGCCATTATTAAAAGGGACCTGTGCTAGTTTGTAGCAGTGCATTTCAGACTCGCAAGTTATAGAGTGGAGTAGCATGCGGAGATAATTGTTTTACTATTGATAGGAGTTTTTGTATTGAAGTCTATAGGGAGGCATTTTCTCACTGAAGTCTATAGGGAGGCATTTGCGCACTGAAGTCTATGGGAGGTGTTTTTGTTATTGAAGTCTATGGGAGTCGTTTTCCCATTGAAGTCTATGGGGCGCGATTACCCAATCAAGTTTATGGGGCGCACTTTCCCAATCAAGTCTAGGAGGCACGATTTCCCATTCAAGTCTATGGGGCGCGATTTCCCATTCAAGTGTATGGGGCGCAATTTCCTATTCAAGTCTATGGAGAGCGATTTTCCGGTCAAGTCTATGGGGCACACTTTCCCAATCAAGTCTATGGGGCGTGATTTCCCATTCAAGTGTATAGGGCGCAATTTCCTATTCAAGTCTATGGGGCGTGATTTCCTATTGAAGTCTATGGGAGGCAATGTGTGACCCGGAACCTGGCACCTGGGCTTTGGCGAGCCCTACTGTACATAGCTTCCTGAAAACATCACAGCACCCTGCCTCAGTACTCTTCTCAGGAGCCCTTGGTCCAGATGTAAGCAGTGGGCTGGCTCTTGGGAGGAGTTATGCAAATATCTAAATTCCTTGATGGGTGCATATCAGTCTGGAGGAGTGGACAGTTCTAGACAGGCTGAATTTACATGCAGACTGCCCTAGGTAATACCCACATATGATGTTGAGCCCCCATGATTGAAAGAACTGAAATGTAATGAATGAAAGGAACAGGCCAGAAACAATAAGGCTGAGGTGGAAAGAGCTAGCTGATACTGGTCAGGGGCGTCCCTAGGGTAGGTGTCACCCGGAGTGGTAATACTTGATGATACGCCCCTCCTATGATCCTTGCAGAATGGATCGGATCCAATCCACAGATCCGCTCCATTCTGCGGGGATTGTTGGTATGCAACCTATACAGGATGGCACCAGAGCCGCTCCATGAAAAGTAAGTTGTAAAGAAAGCTGTTTGTTGGGGTCTGGTGTCACCCTGTGTGGCAGTTGTCACCTGGTGTGGCGCGCACCACCAGCGCCTGCCTTGGGATGCCTCTGATACTGGGTCTCCTCCAACCTGAAAAAGAGGTGGGCTCTATTATTATTATTATACAGTATTTATATAGCGCCAACAGTTTTCTCACCGCTGTACATTATAATGGGAGACAGTACACGAGACCATACAATGACAATACAATAAACAAGGGATTCGAGGGCCCTGTTCCTTGGAGCTTACAATCTAGGAAGGAGGAGAGAGTGGTACAGGAGGAAATAGCTGTGGGGGATGGAGTGGTGGGAAAAGTGGAGGAGATCGGCAATTAGCTGAGGGTGGGGTAGGCTTCTCTGAAGAGATGGGTTTTCAGGGTGCGCCTAAAGGTGAGGAGGGAAGGTGACAGTCTGATGGATTGGGGAAGTGAGTTCCAGAGGATGGGGGAAGCCCTGGAGAAGTCCTGGAGGTGGGCATGGGAGGAGGAGACCAGGGAGCTAGAGAGTAGGAGGTCTTGTGAGGAGCGGAGAGTGCGTTTTGGGTGGTAGATGGATATCAGGTCGGTGAGGTAGTTTGGGGCAGTGTAATGAACAGCTTTGTACGTCAATGTTAATATTTTGAATTTTATGCGTTGGGCTCTATGTGACTTGCTGAAGTTTCTAATGAACACTATGATAAGATCAGTGGGCAGTGAAATCAGAGTAAGCACTTTCAGTCCAGGAGAGGAGTCAGTACAACTATGTAAAGTGAAAGGTAAGGATGGAGTTCAGCATTAAAGCTGAAATCTGGGATAAGTAAATATTGACTAAAAAAGAGATGTACATGATCTCCTGGAATCTCGGCATGCTTTGTGTATTTCTCCCAGATCATTGAAGTAATCCAGTGTGAGATTTTGTCTCTTTGCAGCAGCTTCCTGTAATAAAGACCGCTCACTGCTGTTCTCTCTCCTTGTGCAGGGTGACTGGTCTTGTCTCCGCCCCCTCCTGTAGTTTTCTGCAGGCAGTCTCTAGTAGGTGGGGCCTGCTGGACCTCTCCCACAGCTCTGCTCTCTGACCAGGTTATGCATAGCAGTGAGGATGCGCTACTTTTACAAGGTAATATCAGGTTTTGCCAAGACATTTGCTGCAGACAGTGGATTTTTGACCAGTGGATATTGAGGAATATATTTTGAAAAAAAAAAAGAAAAGGGTTTTATGTCCAGAGTTCAGCTTTAACATTTATTGAATGCAGTTTAGCATGCAGAACACGAGGTTCAAAATGAAGACAAGTCACAGACATTGGCAATGGTAACAAAACTGCTCGAAAACAAGTGTTTTTTTCTTTTTTGTTTTTTTTTATGAGGGTGGAAAGACTGATGAGAGCTCAGCCGGGAAATTCTATCCTGGTCGAGTCATAACCAGGTCAGTGCTACAGCTTTTGAAGGGTCTTGTCCTCTGGGAGAAGGTAAGAATAAGGAAGACTAAGTAGATCCTCGGCAGAGTGGAGAGGAACTCTGAAGGTCACATAGAAGTCATCTGTCTTCCCGGTCCCCGGTGTACACTCACACGCCACTTCTCGATACCTGATTGACTTCGCCGAAATAAGCGGTTTGATTCACCGAACGCAGATTGAAGGTTGGAGACTTTCCGCGGAATGGGATATGAGCCGCGATATTGATAAATCAATATTTTGGATGAGAAATATTAACATTAACAGAGTAATATGTCCGTTAAGATATATGATGCCTGCTGTTCGGCCTTGTAGCAGCAAAGCCTCTTTTTTTTTCCCTGTTGCTTTTGTGTTTTCTGCTGAAAAAAGAGAATGTTAATGTTCTGTGTTTTATGTTTCATTATTAAAGTGGAATGATCACTCCTAGTAGATTTCATATTATTCCTAGCATTCATCCTGCACAGGGAGCGTGTACTCCAAAATCACTGGAATTGCCAAAATTCTTTTTACTAAATGCTTCTAAAACCCACGTGTACCAATATGTTCCATGGATCTAAACACAATCCTCTGTACTCAGTCCTCATGCACACGGGATGTTTTTACAGCGGCTGTTTTTGGCTTTTGACGTTTTTTCTACAGCCAGTAAACCCCCCAGCATGTTATCCTATGTGTCCATGCATGCAGACTGTAATCAATGTTTTTTGGCTGGAAATAAAACCCAGGACTAGTGGGTCTCTAGAGGAGTTTTTTAGCTCTAAAAATGCTCTAACGCTGAAAAACGCGGGAAAACGTGGTAAAGTGCCGCAAACCGGTGTTTTTGGATTTTTTTGTTAGTAGAAAGAAACTGCTAAAAAACGCAAACCCACTAAAACACTGCTAAAAGCTAATGCAAAAACACAAAAATTAGCTGAAAAGCTCACGTTTTTAACGTGACGTTACACAGCTAAAGTTACCAGCGTTATCAAGACGTCAAATTTGCATGAGGACTCAAAATGGCTGCAAGCCATTATATACATCAGTGTTTCTCAACTCCAGTCCTCATGGACCCCCAACAGATCATGTTTTCAGGATTTCCATTATTTTGCACAGGTGATTTGATCAGTTTCACTGCCTTAGTAATTACCACAGCTGTTTCATCAGAGGGAAATCCTGAAAACATGACCTGTTGGGGGTCCATGAGGACTGGAGTTGAGAAACACTGATATACACTCACTGAAATAACTGGCTTTAGGTGATACACAGAAATGAAACAAATCCTCTTACAGAAGTTGTACTTGTTTATCTGTGGCCCTTACCTTTCTTTTTTTTTTTTTTTAATTCTACAAAAGTGCAAAAACACCAACACAAACTGTTTTTTCTGTGTTTTTTTTTTTTTTCCCCCATATGCCATACTCCTTTTGTTGTTGTTGCACATTAGGGAGAGTGTTCTGATCCAATTGCAAAGGACCAAGTCACCCTAATTTGCATACCTTCCCTTAGCCCTCAAGAAGTATAAGATTATTCAAAAATATGCAGATTTGTTTCACACATTTCCCACCCAGATAAACCCCTACTTTTTCCCACATGCCTGCTTGACTTGTTGAATCAGACACACACTAATCAAATCAATCACCCCTCCCACCATCCCTAGCTTATCCTTCTGTAAATAATAATGATTTTGGACCATACTATTTTAATTTAGGGAGAACATTGTAATGTATCTTGATTGGGGACCTGTGATGTAATATGAGAGCCTGAGACTAGGATGATGCATAGTTTATGAAATAACATCACATCAGTCTCTCAATTACATCACAGGTTCCCCCCCCCCCCCTCCCCGCATCAACAGAGAGGGAGAGAGTGCAAATATGCTAATTAGATATAATGCTCTCCAAAAGTTAAAATAGTATGGTCCAAAATCATCATTATTCACGGAATTTGGGAGGATTGATCCATTTGAACAATGTGTGTCCAATCCAAAAAACCGAGAGGGAATCTGGGAAAAAGTAGGGCTTTTCTGGGTGGGAAATGTGTCAAAAATAAAAAAAAGTGGCTGTGTAATTGAGAACCTGAGACTAGGGTAATGCATAGTTTATGAAATAACATCAGAGTCTCTCAATTGCGTTTTAGGTCCCCCCATCAAGGGAGACTGCAAATATACTAATTAGATACAATGTTCTCCCTAAGTTAAAATAGTATGGGAGAAAATCATTATTATTCACGGAAGCAGGGAGTGTTGATCAATTTGAACAGTGTGTGTCCCATCCAAAACACCGAAAGGGCATCTGGGAAAAAGTAGGGCTTTTCTGGGTGGGAAATGTCAAAAATAAAAAAGTGGCCGTGTAATTGAGAGCCTGAGACTAGGATAATGCGTAGCTTATGAAATAACATCACATCAGAGTCTCTCAATTACATCTTATGTTCCCCCCCCCCCATCAAAGGAGAGTGCAATTGCTAATTAGATACAATGCTCCCCCTAAGTTAAAATAGTATGGGCCAAAATCATCATTTTTCACAAAAGCAGGGGGATGGTAGAAGGGGTGATCTGTTGGATCAGTGCTTGTCTGATCCAACACATTTTTTAATAATCCCATACTTCTTGAGGCAAGGTATGCAAATTAGGGTGAAACACTCTCCCTAATCTGCAACAACAAAAGGAGTATAGCTAAGGTCAGTGTGCTTGTGCCTAGTGTTAGCCATAGAGTATAACTGGGGCCAATTCTTGGTTGTCACTGCACAGTGCAGCAAAGTATTACATTTGTTATTTTAAGTATATAAAAAATTTGGTGACTGAATAGGATAAAGATATATACTGCTGATGCTCGTGTGACCAGCCATTAGAAACGTGATTACATTTATGAGGCAGATAATAAGTGATGAATCGCTTGAGATCATAAGGATTTGGCTGAATCTCTGTCTGGGCTACCAGCAGCAGATGATGCTCAGGAGAAAGAGTAACATGTTCCTGGATGGTAGGGCTCGTGTCTTTGTCATTTACTGTTAGACTGCTTGATGGGTCATTCCTGGGATCATTAAGGAGCCAGCGGGAAGGTGGCAGACTGGGCATCCTGCCTTATTCTCAATATGCTTTACCTGGCCTGGCAGCTGCTTGAACATAAAAACTGCAGCCGGCAAACAGCCCTGGACTGCCAACACATCTTCAGCTCCAGTGAGCAACCTGGCACTGCCAGTCATTAAATGCTGGGTGAAAGCCTTGGCACCGCCAATCACAAAAGCAAGTGGCTTGCCAAGAGCTAGGGTTGGATAGTTGTCATGTAGCTGCAGCCAACTGTTGAATACAGAAATCCCCGTCGATGGGAATATAAAAGCTTTAAGAGCAATCATAACTAGAAAAGCTACACTTTCTGGGGAAATTGTGTGAAGTGTTCTTGCCTCCACCAGTAGTCTGTTGTGTGGCTGGAGTGGCTGGAGTAACTGTTGTGTGGCTGGAGTGGCTGGAGTAACTGTTGTGTGGCTGGAGTGGCTGGAGTAACTGTTGTGTCCCTTCTCGGCCTTTTGGCTAAGATCAAGTGTAGTATCTGTTCTTATCAGTGTCCAGTGGGGGTGCTCCCGGCCATTCTAGCTTTGCGGGGATGGCTGTTGTATAGTACCCTCACTGGTATGATGGGGGTCCGGAAGGCTAGTACCGGAGGGACAGAAACCGGGGAGCGCCACGAGTTATGCTGGGGCCCCGGGAGTAATTCCTCCGAGAAGACTGGAAAGACCCAGTACCTCCTGATTTGGACGGATCTACCTTGGTCTGGCCAGGGGCTGGGAAGGCAGAGAGTCCGCAAACTAGGTGCTCCCTGAGTAGTTGCCTCAGGGGTGCTCTGAGTAGCACTTGAGTGTGGGACCCCACGTTGCGAATGAGCACATGGTCACCGAGTTTAAACACTTTTTGCACTGCGCCTCTAGGACCGGGCCTTTTGGTCAAGTTCTGGGCAATTTTTTTTGCTACAGGCCTCAGGGTCTGGTCAGTGCACAATTTGGGCACGACACTTTTTATTATTTTTATAGATTTATTTAATTATTTATTTATTTATTTTCCTCACCCCACGTTTGTCACTTTTTACTTATGTGTGTGTTTTCCTCACAGGATGGAGGATGTGGGTCCTCGGGCCTGCCCTGAAGTCTAGGGGGAGGATGTGTGGCCTTTTGGTTCCTTCCTCCCCTGTCCCTAGGGGGTTTTCTCTTCGGGAGAACCCCCTGGCCTAGTACTGGATGTCCGGCTTCGGCTGGGCATAAGGAACGGTGGTCCACCAGGCCTTTTGGCCAGGAGGACCAAATGGGAACCTTGTCCCTGTCAGGAGCTTCGTGCCCCAGGGGAACAGGGTAGCGGTCCAACCCCTTCGGGGGTAGGACAAAAGCACACCCTTAAGTGCACTTTTTGTGTGGTGTTTTGCACTTGCACTTTTTTGTGAACACTTACGGGTTTTTTCGTTATAGTTGCACGTTTGCAGACTTAAAAAAAAACAAAAAAACTGTTGTGTGGTTGGAGTGGCTGGAGTAACTGTTGTGTGGTTGGAGTGGGCGGAGTAACTGTTGTGTGGTTGGAGTGGGCGGAGTAACTGTTGTGTGGTTGGAGTGGGCGGAGTAACTGTTGTGTGGTTGGAGTGGCTGGAGTAACTGTTGTGCGGTTGGAGTGGCTGGAGTCAGTGTGAAAAGGTTGGACTGGGCAGAGTAACTTTATGGAGTGGGCAGAGTAACTGTGTGGCGTGTTTAAACAATACATAAAACAGTGTAGCGCTAACACAAAAAACTAAATATGATAACCACAATCAATAGAAAATAAACATGGAATAAAAAGAAAATAGATGACTATAACTGCACAACAATCAATCCCCCTAAAACCAGACTTGAGGGATCCAATATAAATAAATGAATAAGTGCAACTTTTGAAACATAAGCAGTGCAAATGGTGTTGAGTGTCATCAAGGCACACAAAATAGGTGAATGACACTAATGAGGGTATAAACTGCAAAACAAATAATGAATTAACATCCCAAAAAACAACACATATGATGGTGCTCCAACTTCACTCTCATGCAAATAGTGATGTGTGATCAGTAGGTGATAATCCTCCAGTGGTCAAATCGCCTCCTCACCTCCTTACATATACCCCAAAGGGCCAGCTCGCTTTGGGGATCAACCGATCCTACAAGGACAGACTCCTCCCAGGCTTCCCCTCAGTGATGGTATACATCTCAAGCCTCCACACAGCTATCAGTAAGCATTTCCCAGGATCATAGTAAGACACAAAAAAGATACTCCATAGTGCAAACTTGTTTATTCCAGCATAAAAATCAATATAAAAATGCCCACTCACGTTGTATACTTCACATATCAGCTTGTCTACCACATGCTAAGGGTGTACTGCATGGGTATCTGAAAAAGGTGTTCCAATATGGCCCCCATGCCGGAAATGATGTCACCACGTGGCCGGAAGCTCCTCCCCGCGTACCGACGCGTTGCGTCACGCTTACCATGTGACTTCCTCAGGTAACCCTATGCTACATTAATCTTTACCATGTGTTTTAGGTAATAATGACAAGTACAACTTTAAATGCTTGTGAAGGGTAGAATTTGTCTTTTAATTGCTGTTAGGGCAGTTTCATATTTACCTCAGTAACTACCAGCATAAACTCCAGCAATGAGCAAATACAGTATGTTGTAAAATAAGCAGCTGTGCTTGCAGAGCAGGGGCAGACTGACCATTCGAGCACTCGGGCTCTGCCCGAGGGCCCGGGGTCAGTAGGGGGCCCCATGAGATGCCCCTGATACCTTTCATAGGCTTTTTTGGGTGTGGTTTGAGTGTTGGTGAGGACACAGGGGCCCCATTATTAGCACTTTTGCAGTTCAGTGCTGGGGCCCTAGGATTAAATAGTTGTGAACATACAATGTTATAGACACTAAATTTTTTTTTAACTTTGTAAAGCAACTTTATTGAAACAAAAACAACAATGGTACAACATAAAACATATATATATATATAACAAAAAAAGGGGAAAGAGGAGGAAAAAAGAAGGGGGGGAAGAAGTAGAATGAAAAATGCATGCCCCCCCCCAGTTTAGGGCGTGCTAACATTAACACAAATCACATGGTACACTGCAAACAACTGGAATATCAGAAACATTATCTCTGAGCACACATGAGACGCTAGGACAGGGGTATAAAGGCATAACGGATAATACAAAAACAGTTCGTCAAGCAGCAGAAGTAATAGACAGGAATAAATATACAAATGCAGTGAGCGCTCTCGTTAGCAGCTGAGCATTCAAGGAAAAACATATAAAAAGTCCCAAAGAATATGTATATAAAAAATGCAGCGCTATCTGGTATTATTATGCTATAGGCAATTATGATGAAGAAAAAATTAAATACAAATGAATATATGAAATAAAATAAAATAAATCACAATCCAAAGAAAGTGCTCGCTGATTCCCAGTGCAGATGGTAGAAATGCACACTAACCAGAAGTGTATTGGTAATACACATAAGTGTAAAATATCCTGAAGATTCCCCTCTCTTTTCTGGTCTGGTCATGGGCAGGAGCTGGAAAATATGAAGATGAAGCACCCTCGTGTGGAGAGGATGAGGTCCAGCAGATCAGAGAAATCTTTACCAAGATGTAGTCCCCCCTCTCAGGAGCTGGTACAGAGATCACTCTGGGGCTGCAAAAATTTAAAAGGCTCCGATTGCTGGTGTGGAGGTGGGTATTGGTAGCCTTAGTTCTTGAGCCAGTGAATGGCAATCCATTCATCTATAAGCTGTGCAGGCTGTCTGACAATACGCTTCTGGTTAGTGTGCATTTCTACCATCTGCACTGGGAATCAGCGAGCACTTTCTTTGGACTGTGATTTATTTTATTTTATTTCATATATTCATTTGTATTTAATTTTTAAATTTAGTTAAAATTATGCAGGCACCATAACTGGTTTTGTTTAGTTTCAGAAATGATCTTTCTTTCCTTTTTACAAGGAAAAAATGTTTTGCCATGTAACCAGGGGCGGACTGACAACTCATGGGGCCCCTGTGTCCTTGCCAAATTCAAAAAAACCTATGAAGAAGGAACCAAGGGCATCTCATGGGGCCCCCTACTGACCCCGGGCCCTCAGGCAGTGCCCAAGTTTCCAAATGGTCAGTCTGCCCCTGCATGTAACCAATCATTGCTTCTGCCTGATAATGGGGGCAGGGTTACAGGACACTGTGCAGGCATCCAGTGTGCCTGTATTCCATAGTCTGTTCACTGTGTTCAAGAAGCAAGCTGTGGTTGGGAGAGTGTTCTGATCCAATTGCAAAGGACCATGGTCACCCTAATTTTCATACCTTTCCTCAAGAAGTGTGGGATTATGCAAAAATATGCAAATTTGTTTGACATACATTTCCCACCCAGAAAACCCCTGCTTTTTCCCAGATGCCCGCTCGGTTTGTTGGACAACAAAAGGAGTATGGCTTATGGGGGAAGACAGATGGATCTCCAGTACCAGTTGTTAGCTAGAGACAAAGAGTAGGATGAAGCTGACACGTTTCGAAGGGGGGGGGGTCTCTACGCCTGATGGGATTTGCACGTCTCCTAGTCCAGGGACTCGTTTCTGGGATTTTATATGCTACTCTTGTGAGTATATTTCCTATATCAATAAATCTGCAAATTTCTTACTGAGGTCATGCGCAAGGTTGCTGCACTCTGTTTTTTGTTCTTTACTACAGGGCACAGACAGTGACAGGGGTTCTCATCACCTTACCACCATCTAAAACTAAAATACAAAGTTTTGCCTTTAGTTTTACTTTTAAAAGGCTTTTATTGTTCTCCTGATATCAAGGCTGTTGTTTTCTAGGGTGCTGTGCTCACAGTTTTATTTTAGCATGTTTTAATGACACTTGTACTTTTTAGCTGCTTTTTCCTGCCTTTGACAGCCGCCTTCAGCTTATGCTTGCGTAAAAGCATGTAAATGAGTTTAAACACTGTAAACCTCCATGTAACAGCCAGGCTCCCGAAGGCTGTAGGGCGCTTATACTCAGCCCCTGCCAGTAAGGATACAGCAATCAGTTCCCCCTGATCCTCGGGAGTGATTCTCAGACACGGACGCAACAGTAGTTACATGTCTTTGCTGCATGGGGCCTTCCATCAAGCCGGAGCAAAACAGATGACTCACTCGTAGCTAGCTGGCCAACACATTAAAAAGGGACAGAAAGTCCTGCTCAGCAGTCTGATGACCACGATCACATTAGCCAAGTCCATATTACACACTGCATTTACACGGGGTGACAGGCTCATGCACAGTGGTGTCACTAGGGGGGTGTGGGCTGCAGGTGACACCATCACAGGGGGTGACACCAAAATGAAAAGAAGAAAATTTGTTAGAGCAGACATGGCTTTCTCTCTCAAGTCTATTGATGACAAGTTCTGACACCGGCTCGGTCCCAGCACACAGGTGAAGCGGCCCATGCCACCAGTGGAGGGCTCCGCTCCGGGTCTTGTCACACAAACCCCCCCAGCACTCCACTCCGGGTCTTGTCCCCAACCCCCCCAGCACTCCACTCCGGGTCTTGTCCCCAACCCCCCAGCACTCCACTCCGGGTCTTGTCTCCAACCCCCCCAGCACTCCACTCCGGGTCTTGTCCCTAACCCCCCAGCACTCCACTCCAGGTCTTGACTCCGCCCCGGTCACCAGCTTAGAAATAGGAAAATTCACTAATTATTACAGGTACTTATATAGCACCATCACCCGGGCGGCACAGTGGCTTAGTGGTTAGCGCTTCCACCTGGCAGTACTAGGGTCGTTGGTTCAAATCCCAACTACTCCTGCCTGGAGTTTGCATGTTCTCCCTGTGTTTGCATGGGTTTCCCCCAAGTACTCTGGTTTCCTCCCACACTCCAAAGACATGCTGGTAGGTTAATTGGATCCTGTCTAAATTGGCCCTAGTATGTGTATGTATGAATGTAAGTTAGGGACCTCAGATTGTACGCCCCTTGAGGGTTAGGGACTGATGTGAATATGTAAAGTGCTGTGTAAATTGATTGACTATATAAGTACCTGAAATAAATAATTTAAGCAGCGCTTTACATATATATATTGTACATTCACATCAGTCAAATGTGGCACAGCCAAAATTTATATCACGGGTCACATTCGGCAGGCAGTACCGGCCTATTCAAATGAACAGGGGCATGCCACAAATGCATGTAATGCTCACAGCTGCAAAGGGGTGCGGCAGGCTTTCTTTGGTTAACACAGGAGACACACATCACCTCCAAATGCCTCTGAAAAGTGATCTACTGTACAGGGGTGGACTGACCATTCGAGTACTCGGGCGCTGCCCGAGGGCCCCGGGTCAGTAGGGGGCCCCATGAAATGCCCCTGGTACCTTTTTTATAGGCTTTTTTGAGTGTGCTTTGAGTGTGGGTAAGGACACAGGGACCTCATGATGCCCTATTGCCCAGGGGCCCCATGAGTTGTCAGTCCGCCCCTGCTACTATATATTGTTTTCAGAGAGGAGGCAATGACGGATGCACATCTAAAAATGCCGTGTTGCATTACTGAAGTGCAGCAAAGGAAAATCTGGCCTCCTTCCCTACCAGACTGCTGTGTGTCAGGGCTGTGTATATCTCTAAACTGGATGGACGGTAACACAAATAGTTTGGCAAGTAAACAGCTCCTTTTATGTGATGTGTGTTTAGCTGCTTTCCTGTTTTTAATGAACACATAACCGAGGGGTGATTTTATATATCTGCCTACGCTTTTCATTTATCGAATGTTCATGTGCATGAGTTCAGTTGACAAAACAACAAAAGAATGACAGCTGTAAAAAATCATTCCTGAGACTTGAAAACTCGTGGTGGGGGTGAAGCTGCAGGTAGCGAAGCAGTTAAATATGGATTCCATATTCCGAAATGCTCCTCTGTCTTCCGCCGAGCGTTATCTGCTCTGTTTGATGGCGTCTGAAATGTGCTGTATGAAAAAAAGCATGTCTATGATCACAGGTGGAGGAGGGAGTCTTCTTTATTCATTGCCGGAAGACTGATCGCGGGATAAAAACCAAAGTATAATGTAAGAAGTGTTTTTCTTTTCATTTCATATCAGAGTCACCATTCGTCTTGTTAGCGGGATTTCTAAAGTGAGCTCTGGAACTTTTTATTTTTTTTTTCCAATTCTGGCAGGATTTTATCCTCGCAATCACACCGACGCTTTTTAAAGTTCAAGAACAGAAGGTGAGAGGTCCTTTATACCTAAAAAAAGTATATGACCTATACATCAGAGGGAATAATCGGAGGCGGAATGCAAGAACGTTTAAGAATAATACCTGAAAAACGCACTTATTATTTTCAGGCGTAGGTTTAGGATTAGCTACAAAAATCTGATCTTTGTGAATATAATATTGCAGCAATGAAGGTGAAGGAAGGAGGGCTGGGCTCAGGGGTAGCTTGCTTGAGTGCTTCATCAGGAAGGCAGGACCTGCAACCTACACCACCAAAACAGTTGACAGTTTAGTTGGAAGGGGGCAACCTTTGGCCTTTCCACCTCAGGTGCTGAAGGACTTTATAATGCAGGACCACCCATATGGAAGAAAAATATATTTGGAATATATTTTAAAAATATTCTTCCCAAATATATTGACATATATTTGAAATACTACATTTTTTGCCATATTCAATATATTTAAAAAATAATAATAAAAAAAAAAAATATATATATATATATATATATATATATATATATATATATATATATATATATAATGTATGTTGAACTGTATGTTGAAATGTGTTTTTATTACAATATACATGAAAAATCTAAAAATAAATTTCAAATCAAAGGCGGAATGCAAGAACGTTTAAGAATAATACCTGAAAAACGGACTTACAGTCAGGTCCATAAATATTGGGACATCGACACAATTCTAACATTTTTGGCTCTATACACCACCACAATGGATTTGAAATGAAACGAACAAGATGTGCTTTAACTGCAGACTGTCAGCTTTAATTTGAGGATATTTACATCCAAATCAGGTGAACGGTGTAGAAATTACAACAGTTTGCATATGTGCCTCCCACTTGTTAAGGGGCCAAAAGTAATGGGACAATTGTCTTCTCAGCTGTTCCATGGCCAGGTGTGTGTTATTCCCTCATTATCCCAATTACAACGAGCAGATAAAAGGTCCAGAGTTCATTTCAAGTGTGCTATTTGCATTTGGAATCTGTTGCTGTCAAGTCTCAAGATGAGATCCAAAGAGCTGTCACTATCAGTGAAGCAAGCTATCATTAGGCTGAAAAAACAAAACAAACCCATCAGAGAGATAGCAAAAACATTAGGCGTGGCCAAAACAACTGTTTGGAACATTCTTAAAAAGAACGAACGCACCGGTGAGCTCAGCAACACCAAAAGACCCGGAAGACCACGGAAAACAACTGTGGTGGATGACCGAAGAATTATTTCCCTGGTGAAGAAAACACCCTTCACAACAGTTGGCCAGATCAAGAACACTCCCCAGGAGGTAGGTGTATGTGTGTCAAAGTCAACAATCAAGAGAAGACTTCACTAGAGTGAATACAGAGGGTTCACCACAAGATGTAAACCATTGGTGAGCCTCAAAAACAGGAAGGCCAGATTAGAGTTTGCCAAACGACATCTAAAAAAGCCTTCACAGTTCTGGAACAACATCCTATGGACAGATGAGACCAAGATCAACTTGTACCAGAGTGATGGGAAGAGAAGAGTATGGAGAAGGAAAGGAACTGCTCATGATCCTAAGCATACCACCTCATCAGTGAAGCATGGTGGTGGTAGTGTCATGGCGTGGGCATGTATGGCTGCCAATGGAACTGGTTCTCTTGAATTTATTGATGATGTGACTGCTGACAAAAGCAGCAGGATGAATTCTGAAGTGTTTCGGGCAATATTATCTGCTCATATTCAGCCAAATGCTTCACAACTCATTGGACGCTGCTTCACAGTGCAGATGGACAATGACCCAAAGCATACTGCAAAAGCAACCAAAGAGTTTTTTAAGGGAAAGAAGTGGAATGTTATGCAATGGCCAAGTCAATCACCTGACCTGAATCCGATTGAGCATGCATTTCACTTGCTGAATACAAAACTGAAGGGAAAATGCCCCAAGAACAAGCAGGAACTGAAGACAGTTGCAGTAGAGGCCTGGCAGAGCATCACCAGGGATGAAACCCAGCATCTGGTGATGTCTATGCGTTCTAGACTTCAGGCTGTAATTGACTGCAAAGGATTTGCAACCAATTATTAAAAAGTGAAACTTTGATTTATGATTAATATTCTGTCCCATTACTTTTGGTCCCTTAATAAGTGGGAGGCACATATGCAAACTGTTGCAATTCCTACACCGTTCACCTGATTTTTATGTAAATACACTCAAATTAAAGCTGACAGTCTGCAGTTAAAGCGCATCTTGTTCATTTCATTTCAAATCCATTGTGGTGGTGTATAGAGCCAAAAATGTTAGAATTGTGTCGATGTCCCAATATTTATGGACCTGACTGTATTATTTTCAGGTGTAGGTTTAGGATTAGCTACAAAAATCGGATCTTTGTGAATATAATATTGCAGCAATGAAGGTGAAGGAAGGAGGGCTGGGCTCAGGGGTAGCTTGCTTGAGTGCTTCATCACGAAGGCAGGACCTGCAACCTACACCGCCAAAACAGTTGACAGGTTAGTTGGAAGGGGGCAACCTTTGGCCTTTCCACCTCAGGTGCTGAAGGACTTTATAATGCAGGACCACCCATATGGATAAAAAATATATTTGGAATATATTTTAAAAATATTCTTCCCAAATATATTGACATATATTTGAAATACTACAATTTTGGCCATATTCAATATATTTAAAAAAAAAAAAAATATATATATATATATATATATATATATATATATATATATATATATATATATATAATGTATGTTGAACTGTATGTTGAAATGTGTTTTTATTACAAAATACATGAAAAATATAAAAATAAATTTCAAATATACTGTATGTCTTTCAAAACACAAATCGACATTTTAGTTTTTTTGTTTTTTTTCCCATTTAAGGAACCTTCGTATCTTGCCTGGGGTTCCATTTTAAATCCCCTACTGCCTTCTCACTGACAGGAGTGATGTCAGCATCACTCCTGTCAAGCAGAGCTGGGACCTCTATGGCTACTGGTGGGTGGATTTTTCTTTCTCTTTGCTCCAATAGCAGCTAGTCATACAGTCCTCCTCCCCACCTTCAAGCACCCAGAGTCCCCTAATCTCTCCCCCCCCCCCTTCCTCCCAGAACCCTTTAATTCCCTTTGGCTTGCAACATCAGCATTGTCAGTCTGCCACACGGATGCCTTTAGTTGGCCGTGAAGTTGAGTTAAACTACTACTTTAGAAATTGGTTCGGCTCCGAACAAGTCGAAACTGCACAGATATGACCACTCTAAGGTAGCACAGGGGTCAACTTAAAGTACATGTAAACAGCAGACTTCTCTTATTTCTCCATCGTGGTTTGTTTAATATACCATTGGAATCATTTTTATATCTGTTTGATACGTACAAAAGAAAAAAACTGTTATCATAAATTCAGAGCTATCCGGTGTTCTCACCACAATCCCTATATTATCTCAAAGAGCCCTCTTATCTTGGACTACACAAGGATTGGCTTTTAGGTTGTAGAGATATGAGAGTGGGAGTGGTTGAGTTGTTGAGCGAAAGGCAATGGGCAGTGCTGATACTTCTCAGTCCCCAAACACACTGTGAGTTGTCAGTCCACAATAGGACTTAAGGGCTGAGTGCATTATGGCAGATAAAAGATAGTTTTCTGTGCTTGCAGAGTCTCTAAGTGGAGAAAACATGGGAAACTGTGCATGCATTACAGAGATGTACTTTTTGTTTTCATTTAGGATAGAGCTAAGGAGGGTTATAACCCCGGTCAGATTTTTTTCCACCAACTGTGTCCCATGGCGGAGATTTCTCTTCACTTCCCATCCCATAGCCAAACAGGAAGTGAGAGGAAATCCCTGCAAATTAGGGGAATTCCTTGGGGACCCCCCCAGTCACCAAAACTAGTGTCCCCATTGGAAGATTTCTCCTATATTACTTTTCCAGGAACAACCCAAAATGTAGGATTTTCTTTTACTTTCAATGACAATGGTAAACAGGACAAATAGAGAGGATGAATCTCCTTAACCCCTTGACGCCGATGTCACACAAATATGCGGCCTCACAGAACTGGGCTTTTTCCGTGGCGTACCTCTCTTTCCGCTGGGAGCGCGCCGCACAGAGCACTCCCAGCACAAAGACCGGGATTTCACTGAGAACCCCGGGTCCTGTTCTAACTATCGGGACCCGGGACTCTCGAATCTGGGTCACATGATCGATGTGATAGCCTCTGATTGGCTATCACAGTAATCAGTCACTGTACAGCCTGGCCCCCTTGTTTTTTTTCTCTCTCTATGAATGGAGGAGAGAGATACATTGTATCTTTCTAACTCCAGGCATAGAGGGAGGAAAAAAAAGGAAAAAAAAAAAAAAGATAAATAAATATTTTAAAAAATAAAGAAAAAATAACTAGATCAAGGTTTGATCTAATTCAGTGCCAGAGTAAGTGTTTGGGTCAAGGTCA
The DNA here is from genome assembly GCF_062004578.1 of Staurois parvus. NCBI lineage: Eukaryota > Metazoa > Chordata > Amphibia > Anura > Ranidae > Staurois > Staurois parvus. Next base: position 730,075 of record NW_028318146.1, read on the forward strand.
GGGTCAAAGGTCAAGGTCAGGATTTCTTTTTTTTAAATTGGTATCAGTGTCAGTTAGTGTCAGTATCAGTGTGTTTTAGGTAAAAAAACAAAATGTGCACTATTGTTTCTGGGCTGTACTACGGGTACAAACAACAAATAACATACACATATATGGTATCGTTGCAATCATCAAGAGCTGGAAAATGTATTGTTCTTTGGTGGTAGGTTATGGTAGTAACAAGAAACACACAGCTAAATTAAAAAAATGATTCTGGGCTAGTTTTCCTTTGATAATAAAACAAAAACAGGAGATATCCATTAGCATTTACCACCAAATAAAAGCCCAATGTATCCTGAAAAAGACAAAGTATAATCCACCTGGATGTACAAAGTAGTTGTGATGATATGTACGATTTTACTAACACGTCGAAGTTGCAAAATTGTGCTTAGGCATTAAGATTTGTTTTACCCTTAGGCGTGAAGGAGTTAATGGGGACAAAGACAGCAATAAAGACTGACAGGGGTTCTAATCCCTCACACTCTATCCAAAACTAAGAAAAGGGTTTTGCCTTTAGTTATATGTTAAGCAGTGGCTTAGCACTGTCAGCCTACCAGAGCACATGCTATTATTGCAGGATCCCTTGATAAGAACCTTTGCAACAGATTGTCAATAACGATTTTCTTAGGGAAACAGTGAACAGTGGGACACGATGCCAAACATGACGCAAAATAGATTTTAGGCTTCCAAGCACTTTAAAAGCTGTCAGGATAAGGTTTCAGCCACCTGGGACATGCATTGTTTTCAATGACTCAGCCAACTCATACCTTGTGAACAAGATTTGGAAAGCACAAAGACTGAAATGGTGGATCTCCTTCTGGAAATGCTAGTTACCTGGCCATCTCTGGACACTCACCTCGAACAAGAGCGAGTGCTGCCAGCATGGGGGAATTGCGTGCTGTCAGCTTAAATTGGTTAGTTAGGTGCAGTGATAGGTTTGATGGAATTGCTCTTCTGCGTGAGTTAACACCCATCATGGCTGGAGGGCATATTCCCACACCAAGCCAGGGCCGTCTTAATAGCATCATGGGCCCCTGGGCAAAGTAATGCACTGGGGCTCCTACCAATTCTCAAGAAAATAAAGAATAAATAGTTGATAGCATTAAACATATATTTATTTATTTGACATATTAGTACCTTCAATAAAATGTATTTTAAACAATAAGAAAACATGCCATTAATCAAACACTAATCAGCACAAAGGGCACAGTATGAGAGGAGGGAGGCAGAAGGGCACAGTACAGGGGGAGGGAGGCCGAAGGGCACAGTACGAGAGGAGGGAGGCAGAAGGGCACAGTACAGGGGGAGGGAGGCAGAAGGGCATAGTACAGGGGGAGTCAGGAGGGTCCCATACTGGGATCAGGAGGGCACAGTACAGATTCCGAGACACTGCCCAGGCCATCCCAGGACAGCTTAGTAAAAAGCGTGACTGTCCCGGCAAATCCAGGACAGTTGGCAAGCATGATGTAATGCAAGATTATCATGGGGTTCCTAGGCTCCTGGGGCCCCTAGGCATTGCCTATGCATTAAGACAGCTCTGCTACAAGCCCCACACTGGAAGGATAGTGTTTTTTCACCTGCCAGTGACACCTGTCCTTGCAATGACTACAAAGTCATTTTGAAGAAAATAGTGTTGAACATTGGTTTTCATGCACCAGTTTACACAAGTTACACTTTACTCTTCAGCTCGAAGGCATTTAGGGAAGCTGCTATATACTACACAAGGCCTTGCACACCCCTGGTCCAGGCCCAGTCCATATGTGGATTTCATGATGCAGTGGGCCTTAACATAGGGTCCCTGCAGCTTAAAAGTGTAGATCATACAGTCACAGTCCTACCCTCCAGCAGAGCCTCCATCACCAGTCACCATCACCTCCTCTCCTGAACTGGCTGCTCCTCCTCTTTACCTTTTATTCTTCTTCACCCAAAAAGTTAACATGAAGGTTTACACTTCATTTCCCATTCCCATGCACTGTAGGATCTCACTCTGCATTCACAGTAAATCAGATCAGACAATTCACCTAACCAGGAGATTATTGTGCCCTGCCTCTACTACCTTGTCCAATCAGAGAATAGTCTGATTGGACTAGGAGGAGATTGTAATGCCCCGCCTCTGCTACCTTGTCCAATCAGAGAAAAGTCTGATTGGACTAGGAGGAGATTGTAATGCCCCCCTCTGCTACCTTGTCCAATCAGAGAATAGTCTGATTGGACTAGGAGGAGATTGTAATGCCCCCCTCTGCTACCTTGTCCAATCAGAGAATAGTCTGATTGGACTAGGAGGAGATTGTAATGCCCCTCCTCTGCTACCTTGTCCAGTCAGAGAATAGTCTGATTGGACTAGGAGGAGCTTGTAATGCCCCGCCTCTGCTACCTTGTCCAGTTAGAGAATAGTCTGATTGGACTAGGAGGAGATTGTAATGCCCCGCCTCTGCTACCTTGTCCAATCACAGAATAGTCTGATTGGACTAGGAGGAGATTGTAATGCCCCGCCTCTTCTACCTTGTCCAGTCAGAGAATAGTCTGATTGGACTAGGAGGAGATTGTAATGCCCCGCCTCTGCTACCTTGTCCAGTCAGAGAATAGTCTGATTGGACTAGGAGGAGCTTGTAATGCCCCGCCTCTGCTACCTTGTCCAGTCAGAGAATAGTCTGATTGGACTAGGAGGAGATTGTAATGCCCCGCCTCTGCTACCTTGTCCAATCACAGAATAGTCTGATTGGACTAGGAGGAGATTGTAATGCCCCGCCTCTTCTACCTTGTCCAGTCAGAGAATAGTCTGATTGGACTAGGAGGAGATTGTAATGCCCCGCCTCTGCTACCTTGTCCAGTCAGAGAATAGTCTGATTGGACTAGGAGGAGATTGTATTGCCCCGCCTCTGCTACCTTGTCCAGTCAGAGAATAGTCTGATTGGACTAGGAGGAGATTGTAATGCCCCGCCTCTGCTACCTTGTCCAGTCAGAGAATAGTCTGATTGGACTAGGAGGAGATTGTAATGCCCCGCCTCTGCTACCTTGTCCAGTCAGAGAATAGTCTGATTGGACTAGAAGGAGATTGTAATGCCCCGCCTCTGCTACCTTGTCCAGTCAGAGAAAAGTCTGATTGGACTAGGAGGAGCTTGTAATGCCCCGCCTCTGCTACCTTGTCCAGTCAGAGAATAGTCTGATTGGACTAGGAGGAGATTGTAATGCCCCGCCTCTGCTACCTTGTCCAGTCAGAGAATAGTCTGATTGGACTAGGAGGAGATTGTAATGCCCCTCCTCTGCTACCTTGTCCATTCACAGTATGTCTTGCATTCATTGTGAAAAATGCATGGTGTTTTAGAAAACAACTGCCAAAGGAGCGACTCCCTGTGTTCGCAGTGCAGCGTGGCTTGGGACCGGGAAGACAGAGGCTGTCATTGTAGTAGTGGAGACCAATGTAACAATGCAATAAAATCCATTCCTGGAGTTCATCTTTAAGTTCCTTTAGTCTCTCCATTAAACATAGATATAATAATAGATTATAGAATAATAGATAAAAATAGATAAGACTGCACATTCCTTTTAATAAATACGGTCTCTATCAGGCCCCCTTTTATATATAAAAGTTGTCATCTTGCAACCATCTTTCTCTCACTTGTGTATTAAAAAGGATACAATACTTCAGAGTAAAATACATTTTACATTATAGCCGTGTGGCGTTTGAGGCCGATATTAAAGCCCTGACCCAGTGACCTTTTTTATGGTATCAGATTGCCTCTCAGACCTCTAAGGTATAATTTACAGCGGGCGCCTCTCATTCACTTCATTTCAGAAGTTCCCCATGGCATCAGAGGTCACCCCATAACATCATATCCCTCTTCACATCAAAGGTCCCCCATCACATCAGAGGACTCCCATCACATCAGAGGACTCCCATCACATTAGAGGTCACCATCACATCAGAGGTCCCCATCACATCAGATCCCCTCATTATATCAGAGGTCCCCCATCACATTAGATCCCCCTTTCACTTCAGAGGTTCCCCATCATATCAGAGGTCGCCCATCATGTCAGAGGTCCTCCCTTCACATTAGAGCCCTCCCTTCACATCAGAGGTCCCCAATGTCAAGGTCCTACCTTTTCCCAGAGATTGTGCAGCTTCATGTACTGGCGTCCATCTTGGATTTCTGCAGAGCATGGTGGGAGTCTTTTATGCCTTCAGGTCTCTGAGGTCCATCCCTCAGAGGGGTGTGGCTGAGCACATATAAGCCTGTGATCCGCACATGCTCTTTGCACTTGTGTCTTGGTGTTGCTACAGCTCTGTGTATACGCTCGTGACTCTTCTGGTATCTGACTCAGCTTGTGACTAGACCATTCTCTGTGTTTTCCTTCAATCTGACCTTCCGTTGCTGAACCCGGCCCGTGACCTGTGATTCTTGTCTACTGTTCTGCACCATTTTGTCCTGTTGTTGTCGACCCGGCCTGCCTGACTACGCTATTGTCATTCCTACCAGCTACATGCCATTGGCGGCGGCCATTACCACAGCCGGGGTGTCTCGGGGGCCGCGACCTGGTTCCTGGCTGCGTCAAGTCCATCCCCACCATCAGGGGCCCTGGTGAAGGGCAGCCTGGGACTTAGACTCCGCGCCCTGAGGGACTTTGGTCTGTTGGTGGTGGTTGTCGTCAGTCAGTGCGTTACCCTGCCACTAGGCCTACCTGTCCGTTCCACAGCCCTGCCCTGACACCCAACCACATTAGAGGTTCCCTCATCATATCAGAGGTTCTTCAAACACATCAGAGGTCCCCTATCATATTAGAGGTCCCCCACCACGTCACAGATTTCCACATCATATCAGTGGGCCCCCCTTCACAACAGAGGTCTCCCTATACATACGTCTTCCTCATCACCACATAGCCTCCCCTTCACTACAAGGTCCCCTCATTACAGAGCCCCCCAATCACACAGTGCCCCCCCCCCCCCAGCATGGAGCCTCCCAGGCACAAAGGCCTACCTTTTGCCTGCAAAAGCATGGCAGAGGATGTAAAAAACATAAATTATACTTATGATCAATAGGAAACCTGAGCCTGGGATGATGCACAATTGACATTGATTAAATTAACTTCACATCTGAAGCCCTGCATTACATCAAATATCCCTCGCAAATCAGAGGTTCCCCCATCATATTAGAGGTTCCCCATCACATCTAATCCCCTCTTCACATCAAAGATCCCCCTGTTAGTCACCACTCTTTGCTCTGCCCCTCCAGTGCTCAATAGGTTCCCAGGCTGTGGAGAGGGCAGGGCTCTCAGTGGCACGCTGAGAGGCTGAGCCAGCTGTCATTCAGGTGTCTGGGCAAATTCCAACATTTTTGTCGGAATCCCTGCAGAACCTCGATTGGCTCTGTGATGTCAGCCGACAGCAGGCTTTAAACGGCCTCCCCGCACCCTGTTTGTGCGCGCTCCCTGGGAGCGCGCAGCACCTAGATGTCCTCTGGACACAGTGAAACACCGATCGTCGCACGGGACCTCTGTATGAGGTCCCGATCATGTGATCACTGATTGGCCAATCAGTGATCACATGCAAAGTAGTAAGCAAGATGTCACTTGTGACATCATTGCTTACTATGTGTAAAATCTGTGAATGATCACAGAGGTCACATGGTACAAGGCTATTCACAACAGCCTTGTACCATGTAACAAGCTGTGACCAATCACAGCTCACTCAGTAGTTCTCAAAAGCAATCAGTGTAAAAAAAAAAAATCCTCATCACCCCCCACAAGTAGTACAGTGTCACCAGCAGTACTGTACTGCTAGGGTGACAATATGTAAAAAAAAACCCATAAATAATAATATAAAAAATTAAATTAAAATGTAAAAAAAAGTTTAAAAGTTACAATTTTTGGTTATAAACTAATTTGGCTTTTTTTTTTTACTAAAAAGATAATGGAATAAATTTTGGCCAAGATTTATGATGAAATATTTATTTGCAAAATTTTATAAGAAAAACACTTTTTTTCAAAATTTTTGGACTTTTTCATTTACATAGCAATAAAAAAAAAAATCCCAGCAGTGAATAAATACCACCAAAATAAAGCTTTATCTGTCTCAAAAAAATGCTAAAAAATTCATATGGGTACAGTGTTGCATGACCGCGCAATTGTCATTCAAAATGTCATATCGCTGAAAGCTGAAAATTGCCCTGGTCAGGAAGGGGGTAAAAGTGTCTGGACTGGAAATGGTTAAAGGTAATGCACTAGGCCAGGGGAGGACTGACCATTTGGAAACTCGGGCACTGCCCGAGAGCCTGGGGTCAGTAGGGGGCCCTATGAGATGCCCCTTGTACCTTTTTCATAGGCTTTTTTGAGTTTGGGCAAGGACACAGGGGCCCCATGATCCCCTATTGCCCGGGGGCCCCATGAGTTGTCAGTCCGCCCCTGCACTAGGCCCGTGCGCCCTCTTTTTGTCTCCTTATATACAGTTCTCTTTGGATTTCAGTGGTCCGTTGAGGGCAGCAAGGCTTGCATTCTTTTCATATACATGTGGGGATATTGACACTGTGGAGTCCATTGCCCAGTGCAGGAGCTCAGGCTTCTTTGATCTACCATGACTTACTGCTCATATTTGTTGTACTATGTTCCTGTAAGCTGTATATCTCTTTGGATACTGTTATGCTTGTACTGATATAAAAAACTGCAACTAAATAAAGAATTTATTAAAAAAAAAAAACTAATCTCCATTGGGCGAGAAACCTCTTTTAGTTTTGGGTCTTGGCTAGGCCTTGAGGAACATTTCTCCACGAATGGCCTTGAAAAGGCTCATCCTTGTGATGGTATTTAACAGTGCGGTAGCCCAGATGCCATGCAAGTGTTAATTGACTCTATCCATATTAATAATGTCATGTATATTTGTATATACAGAACCCAAAGACATGTTGACGGAGGGAGGGGGGGGTTGACTCTTCAACCGTCTGTTGCTGTAGCTCCAGAGCCAGATGTTCCTACTTCAGAATTAGCCTGCCTGCCTGTCAGATGTTCCATGCCTTTCAGTAATTACCCAAACAACGAGAAAAGACAAGTCCGGCTCCGAATGAGCAAAAAGCCTCAATCAAAAGCTAAAAAAAAGGAAAAAAAAAAAACCCAGAAAGCTTTCCCCGGAGCCCGCAGCTGTGAGCCGCCTTGTAGCTGAGGTTCAGCACCATGGACAGTGGGATGGGAGGCTATTGACTAGACTGGTACAATTAACAAAGGAAGAGCGTCCATGCTCCTCTGCCCGCTTGTTTGTGACTAATTTACTATGAAAGCCAATGAAGTCTGGGCTATTATAAGGGCACTGCATGGTAAATATTTGCTTTCATGTTCCCATTGTGTAGGGTTTCCATTAAGGAATACAAATACACACACAAAAAAAATTTTTTTTTTTTTTAGACAAGCAAACAGTTCTTGGCGGGAAGCGGCAATTTGGCGGCGGCAATTTTTGTTCCACAAAGGGGAAGACAATTGGACTGAAAACACACGTTGTTACTAGACTGGTGCCAGACGAGGCTAATGATCTATGTGATGGAGCTAAATGCCAAACTCCAGGCAGAAATCTATCAAAGATATATATATATACATGTACTTATATGCAATATATACAATCAGGTCCATAAATATTGGGACATCAACACAATTCTAACATTTTTGTATCTATACACCACCACAATGGATTTGAAATGAAACAAACAAGATGTGCTTTAACTGCAGACTGTCAGCTTTAATTTGAGGGTATTTACATCCAAATCAGGTGAACGGTATAGGAATTACAACAGTTTGCATATGTGCCTCCCACTTGTTAAGGGACCAAAAGTAATGGGACAATTGGCTTCTCAGCTGTTCCATGGCCAGGTGTGTGTTATTCCCTCATTATCCCAATTACAATGAGCAGATAAAAGGTCCAGAGTTCATTTCAAGTGTGCTATTTGCATTTGGAATCTGTTGCTGTCAAGTCTCAAGATGAGATCCAAAGAGCTGTCACTATCAGTGAAGCAAGCCATCATTAGGCTGAAAAAACAAAACAAACCCATCAGAGAGATAGCAAAAACATTAGGCGTGGCCAAAACAACTGTTTGGAACATTCTTAAAAAGAAGGAACGCACCGGTGAGCTCAGCAACACCAAAAAACCCGGAAGACCACGGAAAACAACTGTGGTGGATGACCGAAGAATTCTTTCCCTGGTGAAGAATACACCCTTCACAACAGTTGGCCAGATCAAGAACACTCTCCAGGAGGTAGGTGTATGTGTGTCAAAGTCAACAATCAAGATGTAAACCATTGGTGAGCCTCAAAAACAGGAAGGCCTGATTAGAGTTCACCAAACGACATCTAAAAAAGCCTTCACAGTTCTGGAACAACATCCTATGGACAGATGAGACCAAGATCAACTTGTACCAGAGTGATGGGAAGAGAAGAGTATGGAGAAGGAAAGGAACTGCTCATGATCCTAAGGATACCACTCATCAGTGAAGCATGGTGGTGGTAGTGTCATGGCGTGGGCATGTATGGCTGCCAATGGAACTGGTTCTCTTGTATTTATTGATGATGTGACTGCTGACAAAAGCAGCAGGATGAATTCTGAAGTGTTTCGGGCAATATTATCTGCTCATATTCAGCCAAACGCTTCAGAACTCATTGGACGCCGCTTCACAGTGCAGATGGACAATGACCCAAAGCAGACTGCAAAAGCAACCAAAGAGTTTCTTAAGGGAAAGAAGTGGAATGTTATGCAATGGCCAAGTCAATCACCTGACCTGAATCCGATTGAGCATGCATTTCACTTGCTGAAGACAAAACTGAAGGGAAAATGCCCCAAGAACAAGCAGGAACTGAAGACAGTTGCAGTAGAGGCCTGGCAGAGCATCACCAGGGATGAAACCCAGCGTCTGGTGATGTCTATGCGTTCCAGACTTCAGGCTGCAATTGACTGCAAAGGATTTGCAACCATTAAAAAGTGAAAGTTTGATTTATGATTATTATTCTGTCCCATTACTTTTGGTCCCTTAACAAGTGGGAGGCACATATGCAGACTGTTGTAATTCCTACACCGTTCACCTGATTTGGATGTAAATACCCTCAAATTAAAGCTGACAGTCTGCAGTTAAAGCACATCTTGTTCGTTTCATTTCAAATCCATTGTGGTGGTGTATAGAGCCAAAAATGTTAGAATTGTGTCAATGTCCCAATATTTATGGACCTGACTGTACAAATAGTACAATTATGTATTTATTCTAATAAGTAATATATTTTTCCAAGCTAATCGTATACAGTAATACCTCGGTTTAAGAACTTAATTTGTTCTGCAGGACTTTTCTTATAGCGAAAAATTCTTAAACCGAAACGCCGTTTCCCATAGGAATGCATTGAAAACCAATTAATCTGTTCCGGAGATCAGAAAAAAGTAAACACTTATAAATACCGCATGAGTTATTTTATCAAGTCATGCGGCATTTTAGTAGTGACAACCATGTGTTAATATCTTAGCTGTCAGCGGGGTTCACCACTGACAGCTGAATGTAAAAGAATTGCCGGCAATTAAAAAAATAATTTAAAAAACTGCGTGGGGTCCCCCTTCCCATCCATACCAAGCCCTTTGTGTCTGGTATGGATTTTGAGGGGAACTCCCATGCCAAAATTTAAAACAAAATGACGTGGGGGTCCTCCCCAAAATCCATACCAGACCCTTTTCAGAGCATGCAGCCTAGCAGGTCAGGAAAGGGGGGGGGGGACAATGTTTCTTTTTAGTTTCTTAAAAGAAACAACATTTCCGTTAACTTTGGGGAAAGTGACAGCTAATTTTGTGAGCAATAGTGAAGAAAAAAAAAAGCCAGCAATTGCATTTAAAAATCAGCACTGACATACACTTAGTATTGCGAAAAAAATTCATTCAAAATTTGTAAACCGAGGCATTATTTTCAGTGGATTTCATTTGTAAACCGAAAATTACTTTAACCGAGGCGTTCTTAAACCGAGGTATTACTGTATTTTTATAAGGCAGCTATTGTAAGTACATGAATCTCTCTGTTCCCCAGTTCATATATATGCGGCCGCGTGGGCCGCATTTTGCGCGGGCACAAAAGCCCATTCATTTGAATGGACTCCTGTGCCACGCAGAGAAGAAGTCCCTGCACTTCTTTGGAAAACGCAGCCTGCACGGGAACCTCGGTTCACAGTACGGTTGCGTTTTCCAGCAGGCGGCTTGCTATTAGAACTAATGGCACCCGCCCGCAGGTCCACATTTCTCTGTGCGGGTGGTGCGGCTGCATGGATTTTTGTGCAGATCCGCAGCGGCACCACCCACACAGATGTGAACCTAGGGTTCATATTGGCCTCTGATTATCCTCTCCACAGCAGAACTCAAACTGGAAGAAGGAAAGGCAGCACTGGGATTCATCTGGGTGTGCTACATGCTTGTGTGCTGAACAGGAACATGGCTATAGAAGAAGTGAACAGACAGGCGTACTCATCAGTATTCTGCTGCTCTTTCACTATCCAATAACAGGATGGGAGCAGAGAAATGACCAAGCTGTATTGCTTAAAGTGGTTGTAAACCCTTACCTGTACCCAGTGAAGTGACTGGCCTCAGGTGATACACAGATAGGAAACAAATCCTCCTACATAAGTTGTACCTGTCTAAACTTTCTGAACAAAGGGCTGGTTTACTGACCTTCAGACTTTGAGGGGGCCGGACAGTGGCCAGTGGAAGGAGAAAATGCCCCGACATCAATGGGAATAAACAATGCCTCATCATTGGTATTGATGGGAGGAATAGTGATCCATTGTTGGTAGTAGGGGAAAAAAAGAGTGCCTCATCATTGGGATCAGGGAAAGGATTAGTGCTCCATTGCTGGTATCAGGGAAAGGAATAGTGCCCCATCACTGGTGTCAGTGGGAAGAATACTTCCATACCTTTGGTGTCAATGAGAGTTCAATAGCATTTGTGGAAGTGGTAGCACCCCATCATTGGTGTCAGTGGGAAGAATAGTTCAATAACATTGGTGTCAGTGAGAGGAATAGTTCAATAACACTGGTGTCAGTGGTAGGAATAGTGCCCCACCATTGGTGTCAGGGGGAAGAATAGTTCCATAACATTGGTGATCAATTGTTGATAGTTATCCATTGTTGGTAGCAGGGGAAAAATAGTGCCCCATCATTGGGATTAGGAAAAGTGTTAGTGCCCCATTGCTGGTATCAGGGAAAGGAATAGTGCCCCATCATTGGTGTCAGTGGGAAGAATAGTTCCATACCATTGGTGTCAGTGAGAGGAATAGTTCAGTAACACTGGTGTCAGTGGTAGGAATAGTGCCCCATCATTGGTGTCAGTGGGAAGAATATTTCCAGAACATTGGTGTCAGTGGTAGGAAAAATTCCACATTATTGGTGCCAGTGGGAAGAATAGTTCCATAACATTGGTGTCAGTGGGAAGAATAGTTCAATACCATTGGTGTCAGTGGTAGGAAAAGTGCCACATCATTGGTGTCAGTTGTAAGAATAGTGCCCCATCATTAGTAGCAGTAGTGCCCTATTGCTGGTATCAGTAACAGTAATTATACCCCATTGTTGGTGTCATTAGAAGGAATAGTGCCTTGTATCAGTGGGTAGAATAGTGCCTCAAGGGCCTGATAAAGGCAAGCAAAGGGCCACATCCGGCCCCCGGGCCGCAGTTTGCAGACCACTGTACTAAGGGATTGTATAACGGTGACATGTTGGTCTCATAAAGACATTGGGAGACATAATAATTCTATCTACATGATCGCAATTGCCATTCACTCGCTCTGGCCAATGAGGACGCTCGTCTGCGAAGAGCCGAAAGCTTGAGCTTTCATTAGTGAGGTGCAATGGTTAGCGAGTGTTGTGATTACAAAGTGACAATCATTAGGCGCAGCAGGCGCGCTCAGCAGGGAAGCCCCGCAGTTTGAAAATTGTTAGTGGTTGTAAAGACCACATCACTTTATGATCTGTAACTGAACAGCAGGATCTCCTAGGGAAAAAAAACATAGCCGTAACAAGCCGGTCTGTCAGTCAGCGACTCAGGACCGCACTGTAAGTGACTTAAAGGACTTTCTACCATGCAACACAGCGCCTTGTCTGCCTAGCAACACTAGGGTCATTGGTTCAGATCCTGGGGCCACGACACTATCCAGTTTTCACGCGAGTTTGCGTGCCCTCCCTGTGCTCAGGGGCGTCCCTAGGGTTGGTGTCACCCGGTGCGGTAACACTTGGTGACACCCCCTCTGACGATCCCCGCAAGATGGATCGAATCTGCGGATTGAACATAATGGTTCAGAGTCCGATTCATTATCCTCCCCAATCCGCAGATCCGATCCATCCTGCGGGGATCGTCGGCTTGCAACCTATACGGGGTTAACTGATCTCTCCACGAGCTCCACGAAAAGGTAAGTTTTAAAGCAAGCCGACGATCCCTGCAGGATGGATCGGATCTGCGAATTGAGCATAATGGTTCAGAGTCCGATCCATTATCCTCCCCAATCCGCAGATCCGATCCATCCTGCAGGGATCATTGGTTTGCAACCTATACGGGGTTAACTGATCTCTTCATGAACTCCACGAAAAGGTAAGTTGTAAAGCAAGCCGACGATCCCCGCAAGATGGATCGGATCTGCAGATTAAGCATAATGGATCGGAGTCCGATCCATTATCCTCCCCAATCCGCAGATTTGATCCATCCTGCGGGGATCGTCGACTTGCAAACTATACAGGGTTAACTGATCTCTCCACGAGCTCCATGAAAAGGCACATTTTAAAGCAAGCCGACGATCCCCGCAGGATGGATCAGATCTGCGGATTGAGCATAATGGAGCAGAGTCCGATCCATTATCCTCCACAATCCGCAGATCCAATCCATCCTGCGGGGATCTTTGGTTTTCAACCTATATGGGGTTAACTGATCTCTCCACGAGCTCCACAAAAAGGTAAGTTTTAAAGAAAGCCGCCAATCCCCACAGGATGGATCAGATCTGTGGATTGAGCATAATGGATCTGACTCCGATCCATTATGCTGAATCCGCAGATCCGATCCATTATGCTCAATCAGCAGATCGGATCCATCCTGCGAGAATCGCCGGCTTGCTTTAAAACTTACCTTTTCATGGCGTGGATCCGGTGTCACCCCGTGCGATAGGTGTCACCCAGTGCAGCGCGCACCCCCTCACCTGCCTAGGGATACCCCTGCCTGTGCTTGTGTATCTTTCCTCCCATTCTGGTGGTATAATTGGCTCTGTAGTATGTGAGATAGAGACCTTAGATTGTAATCTCCTTCAGGGCAGGGACTCATGTGATCATACAGTATATAAAGCTCTGCATAAATTGTTGGCACTATATTAATACCTGTAATGAATAAAAAGAAAATGCCTCCATTCTGCAGAAAACAATTCTAACGTGAGCTGCGTTCTACGCAGCATTCTCCTATTAGTTCAGGCTGGCTTGGGGGCACAACCACAGAAGGCATGTCTATGACACCCTGGGCACATAGGAAGTGGGTTGTCACTGGATGTCATTCAGCCAAGAAGAAGGACCCAGCTACAGGTCAGGAGGAAGTTGTAGACACAGTGCAGTGTTTGGATCTCCAGTGGTGCAGCATCCTTCCCCGCACATTGCTCTAAACTGGCCCTTTAAACCAGAGTGCCACAGCACTCTGGGGTGCCATCTGTGTTCTACTGGGGTGCCGCGGCAAAATGCCTCAAATTGAGAAAAATTGTCAACAGGCTGGAGGGTGGATCAAGCCAACCTTTTTTGTTACACAAAGCCATAGGTGTTAATTGTGCAGCAATACAATTTCAGGCACCCTGAGGGCCAGCCACTTACGTCCTAACACCCAATGACATCATCAGTTGATAAGGAGCATGTCGGCACCTCCACGACATCCTTGTTTGCCCCTTCCCTGTCCCTCTCTATCAGCACCGGGGTCACATTAGTGGCATAAGGGAGAGAAAGGAAAAGGAGAGGAGAAGGGGAAGGAGAAGGGGAAAAGGAAGGAGAAGGGGAAAAGGAAGGAGAAGGGGAGAGGAGAGGAGAAGAGAGAGAAGAGGAGAGTGGAGAAGAGGAGAAAAGGAGAGGAGAGTGGAGAAGAGGAGCAAAGGAAGGAGAAGGGGAAGGGAGAGAGGAAGAGGAAGGGGAAGTGAAAGAGAAAAAGAAAAGAGGAAGGAGAAGGGAAAGGCGAAGGGGAAGGAGAAGGGGAAAAGGAAAGAGAAGGAGAGAGGAGAGGAGGAGAGAGAGAAGAAGAGGAGAAAAGGAGAGGAGAGTGGAAAAGAGGAGAGGAGGAAGGGGAAGGGGAAGAGGAAGCAGAAGGTGAAGTGAAAAAGGAAAGAGAAAAAGAAAAGAAAGAGGAAGGAGAAGGTGAAGTAGAAGGGGAAGAGGAAGCAGAAGGAGAAGTAAAAGGGATATGAATAGGAGAGGGGGAAAGAGAAGGGGAGAGGAAGGAGAAGGAGAGGGGGAAGAAGAAGGAGAAGTGGAAGAGGAAAGAGAAGAAGAAGGAGAAAGGGAAGAGGAAGGGCAAAGTTTAGGGGAAGAGGAAGGAGAAGGGAAAGAGGAAGGAGAAGGGGAAGAGGTAGCAAAAGGATAAGTAAAAGGGAGAGGAGAAGGGGAAGAGGAAGGAGAAGGGGAAGAGGAAGTGGAAGGAGAAGTAAAAGGGAGAGGAGAAGGTGAAGAGGAAGGAGAGGGGGAAGAAGAAGGGGAAAAGGAAGGAGAAGAAGAAGGGGAAGAGGAAGGAGAAAGGGAACAGGAAGGGCAAAGTTTAGGGGAAGAGGAAGGAGAAGGGGAAGAAGGGGAAGAGGAATTAGAAGGGGAAGGAGAAGGGGAAGAGGAAGGAGAGAGGGGGAAGTAGGGGGAGGAGACTGTCTGTTCATTACAGCAAGAAAAATAAATGTTTAATTGAGCTTTAAAAACTTTGATGTATAACTAAAGGCTTTAAACTTTTTTTTAATAGAGGGAAGAGGGATCAGAAACACTGTCAGGTATTTTTTTCTGTCTGTAGGGTTGGCTTGTCATCAGAACAGGATTAAAAGGATAATCCTCCAATGGGGACACCAGTTCTGATGACAACCAGGGATTACCTTACTCCCACTTGTTTTGGTTATGGCAAAAAAAAACATATTGGGGTTCTAACATCTCTTTCTTTATCCAAAATTAAAAACAAGCTTTGTCTTTAGTTCATCTTCAAGGCTTCGGATAGGCAGGGTGGGTACCTGACATCCACTGACACACACAGGGAGTACCTGGTAAATATTTTTCCTAATAAATGGGGCATATTATACCATTGATAAGTATATACAGGGTGTACACTGTCAGACTTCAGTGTGCTCAGATAAGAAATAAAAGATAAAATGAGGACCCTGAAAATAATAAGGAAATATGGAGTGCTCTGAAGGACAAGTCTGCTCTTCCTTTACAAAGAAAGCAATCACATTTTGGAGAATCATGTTCCCGCACGCACATTGCAGTTATAACATGGAGAGAGCTGTGATAGGAGACAGGAACAGCATCTACAATGGGGCCATTTATGCATTTGTATGGAAAGTCTGCTATAACAATATGGTACAGCTCTGTCCCTCCAATGAAATTGCGATTCTTGTGCCTAACGGAACAAATGGTAATGGAATCTATGGTTTGGGTAAGGGGAGAAGTCCCTTTATCTGGTTTTTCTTGCCTTGGGCTCCAGGAAAGCTGAATTGTACAAAGTCTTCCAATCAGAAACATCATGAAAAGGGTTGCTCGGGTGCCCTGTCCTCATTATCATACAGACTCTGAATGGTTAAAGATAAAGCTAGCTAATTTGGCACAGAGGTACCTGTTTCCCCGAATACGTAAAGTGTTACTAAACCCACAACAGTAAAATCAGTCTGTATATGCAGTAAAGCATGCTTGTTATACTCACTGTGGAAGCTCAGAGGTTAATCCACTGCATTGTGTAAAAAGGCTGTATGATCCTGACTTCTCTGATCCTCCCCTTCTTCCTGTGTCCCCCTCTTATCTACTGATAAGACATATTGTGAGGAGGCACTCTGCACATGTTCAGTTTTTCTTTGGGAGAGTGCATGTAATCAGCACAGGGTTATCATGTAATCAGCACTGTCAGGACAGAAGTCAGGGGTTCTGCATCCTCCTAGAGCAGAATGAAAACTCATCCTACAAGCTTTAACCAGTGCTCTGCTGGACACTGATAGAAGTCACAAGACTGCTATATACTGCTAATGAGAAAAGGTATTTAGCAGTTTATATTTACTAGAATAATTGCATTTCCATGTTGTGTGTACTGTGGGAGACCAGATATAGTGTATGCAGGGTCTAGGGAGACCGGATATAGTGAATGCAGGGTCCTGGGAGACCAGATATAGTGAATGCAGGGTCCTGGGAGACCAGATATAGTGAATGCAGGGTCCTGGGAGACCAGATTTAGTGAATGCGGGGCCCGGGGAGACCAGATATAGTGAATGCGGGGTCCGGGGAGACCAGATATAGTGAATGCGGGGTCCGGGGAGACCAGATA
Organism: Staurois parvus; assembly: GCF_062004578.1. Lineage (NCBI taxonomy): Eukaryota > Metazoa > Chordata > Amphibia > Anura > Ranidae > Staurois > Staurois parvus. The sequence continues at coordinate 746,616 of NW_028318146.1, forward strand.
TAGTGAATGCGGGGTCCGGGGAGACCGGATATAGTGAATGCAGGGTCCTGGGAGACCAGATATAGTGAATGCAGGGTCCTGGGAGACCAGATATAGTGAATGCAGGGTCCTGGGAGACCAGATATAGTGAATGCGGGGTCCGGGGAGACCAGATATAGTGAATGCAGGGTCCTGGGAGACCAGATATAGTGAATGCAGGGTCCTGGGAGACCAGATATAGTGAATGCAGGGTCCTGGGAGAGCGGATATAGTGAATGCAGGGTCCTGGGTTTAGTAACACTTTCAAGAGTTATTAAACCCAAAACCAAAAATATAATATATTGCAGTTGCAATCCTTAGATCTGGTGGCTGCATTAGTTTTCTTTTAGGCTTTTCTATTTTTCTCCTTCTGTTTCCACCCAGTGATCTGGCCAGTAATACACCTCCTGGTATTAAAGTGCCCCCACTTTGAATGAAGGAGCAGCAGAGACACCTTTGGGCTGCAGCATTGTCAGTCTTGGCACAGGGGAGTGTTCGTTGCACTGGCAGATTTGGATACATTAACAAATTGAGGGCAAATGACAGCTCATACTTTATAAGCAATGACAGCAACATTTTTTTTCCCTTTTGGAATAAAAATGTTCTATAAATAAATAAAAGCTGATCAATGAGTGAGAGTGTTAACTGGTCTGTCTCAAACATCTAACTGCTACATCTCTGGGAGAGCTTGTTTTGTTTAAAATCGACAGACTTACTGGCCAGATCACAAAGTGAAACAAAAGGAGAGAAAGCATAAAAAAGAAAACTAATGCAGCCATTCAAGAACTGGTGAGATTAAATATAATTCCACTTTAAAGATTATGTTCACCTTTGAAATAAAAATATTAAGTGCCTATGGTTTTGCAGGAAAAAAATGTGCATTTATTATTTTTTCACACGGGAGCCTGCAAAGCATTGCACCCATAGACAGCCACCCTGTAACAGGAATCATAGACTGATCAGAGGCTGAGAGCAATGGAAGGGAATGTGTTAAAGGGTAACTCCAATATCGTGGGAAAAAAAAAAAATAATATAGCATATACAACTGTGACACAAGTCATATTGTAATTGAAAGGTATTAAAAATGGCCTTTCCTTTTTAATCTGCAGAGCTGTAATTTCCTGTAAAATGCAATTCATTATGGCAACCTGGAGGTGTTCTGTACACAATTGGTGTACAGAACACCCCCCTCCTCCCCCCCGAAACATCAATTCCTGCTTATATCATAGGCTCACTGATTTTCCCAAAAGTCTGCATTAAGATACAAGTCAGATTTCAGGCATCCCCTGCAACAAAAACATCATTTTTGGTGAGATACTCCCTATAGGAAATCACTTCTAAAGGGATGCAGACCCTGCCACTTTCCTCATTAGAGCCCTGCAGGTGCAGCAGCTGATTGATAATTATGAATCCACTCCCATGCAGATTCACTCTGCATATGGACACAGAAAAAGGGCAGCACAGTGGCTAAATGGTTAGCACTTCTGCCTGGCAGTACTAGGGTTGCTGGTTCAAATCCCAACCACACACCACCTGCCTGGAGTTTGTATGTTCTCCCTGTGCCTGTGTGGGTTTCCTCTGGGTATTCCGGTTTCCTCCCACACTCTAAAGATATGCTGGTAGGTTAATTGGCTCCTGTCTAAATTGGCCCTAGTATGTGTATGTATGAATGTGAGTTAGGGACCTTAGATTGTACGCCCCTTGAGGGTTAGGGACTGATGTGAATGTACAATATATATGTAAAGTGCTGTGTAAATTGATGGCGCTATATAAGTACCTGAAATAAATAAATAAAACCAACAGCTCTTTCTTCAGAATAACAAACAGTAGGAATCTGCAGCAAAGTTTGTTAAAGTCCCTTTAATATGCATAGATCACACAGCAGGGAATATTTCTTCTCAATAAAGGAATACTTAAATAGAACTTTTTTTTTCTCCAGATTTTAGTTTTACTTTAATTGTCTATTAGGCCAGAATTGCACAGAAAACTTAATTTGCAGGCTGATCTGTGATCAAATAAAGTCAGTGAAACTTTAGGCTTCGTAATTAGATTTCTTTTTATTATATCTAAGCTGATTGTTAAGCTGGCCACCAAACTCTTTTTATCATCCAATTTTCTTATTACCAGGATAGTTTAACCACTTGCTGACCGCGCTAAAGCCGAATGACAGCTACAGCGTGGTCGTAAAATTCTGGGAGGGCATCATTTGACGTACTCCCAGAACTGCGCCCCCCGTGTGCCCACTGATGTGCATACCCAGCGCTTTCTGTGTTTGCTGTGTCCTTGGGACATGTCATGGTAAGGGCTAATCTCAGTTGCCCTTTACCATGTGATCAGCTGTGTACAATCACAGCTGATTACAATGTAAATACACTTGCTGGTCATCAGCAATACTTTTCTCATGCTGTCCCGTGAGGAAATTACTGCCGATAACCGGCAAATGTGAAAGGAGACAGCTACACTGATAATCAGTGCCCTGATTATAAGTGCCCTGATTATCAGTGCAGCTCAAACAGTGCCCATCAGTTCTGCCTAATAAATCAGAGTCCATCAGTGCTGACAATCAGTGCCCAGCAGTGCTGCCAATCTGTGCCCATTAGTGCTGCCAATCTGTGCCCAGCAGTGCTACCAATCAGTGTCCATCAGTGCTGCCAGTCAGTGACACCTATCAGTGCCCTTTAGTGCTGCCTATTAGTGTCCATAAGTGCCGCCTATCAGTGCTCATCATTGCCACCTATCAGTGGCCATCAGTGTTGCCTCACCAGTGCCGCCTATCAATGCCCATCAGTGCTTCCTACCAGTGCTCCCCCATCAGTGCCCATCATTGCAGTCTATCAGTGCCCATCAATGCTGCTTATTAGTGCAGCTTCATCAACGCGCATCAGTGAAGGAGAATAACTACCTGTTTGCAAAGCTTTATAATAGAAACTAATAAAAATGTTTTTGGTTTTTTTTTCAAACTTTTCAATCTTTTTTCATTTGTTTGGCAAAAAATAAAATGCCCAGTGGTGATTAAATACTACCAAAAGAAAGCTCTATTTGTGTGAAAAAAATTATTAAAAAACAGTGTTGCATGACCGCGCAATTGTCATTCAAAGTATAATAGCTCTGAAAGCTGAAAATTGGCCTGGACAGGAAGGGGGTGACAGTGCCCGGTAGGCAAATGGTAAAAGCATAAGTGTATGCAGATATAAAATATTCCAATTCAACCAAACTATATGTTTACTAAAGAGATTGTTAAATGTATTTTTTGTTCAATCATTTTAGTTAAACGTAGGTAAATAGCAGCGCAGGAACTCCATCCCATCAAATTGGGTAGTGCAATTACAAATATTGTATGATAATAGAAAACACTACAGATAGAGTGAATGTATTGAAATATGATCTATATTTAAAATACATTTAGATTAAAAAAATATATATATATATATATATATATATATATATATATATATATATATATAATAGAGTGAAAGTATTGAAATATTATCTATATTTAAAATACATTTAGATAAAATATATATATATATATATATATATGTATATATATATATATATATATATATATATATATATATTTATTTATCATATATATCTATATATACTATATATATGATATATATATTTATTTATTTATTTATCATATATATATATATATATATATATATATATATACATACAGTGGGGATCGAAAGTTTGGGCACCCCAGCTAAAAATTTGTATTAATGTGCATAAAGAAGCCAAGGAAAGATGGAAAAATCTCCAAAAGGCATCAAATTACAGGTTAGACATTCTTATAATATCTCAACAAAAGTTAGATTTTATTTCCATCATTTACACTTTCAAAATAACAGAAAACAAAAAAATGGCGTCTGCAAAAGTTTCGGCACCCTGCAGAATTTATAGCATGCACTGCCCCCTTTGCCAAGCTGAGACCTGCCAGTGTCATGGATTGTTCTCAGTCATCGTCTGAGAAGACCAGGTGATGTCAATCTGAAAGGTTTTAAATGCCCAGACTCATCTGACCTTGCCCCAACAATCAGCACCATGGGTTCTTCTAAGCAGTTGTATAGAAAACTGAAACTGAAAATAGTTGACGCTCACAAAGCTGGAGAAGGCTATAAGGAGATAGCAAAGCGTTTTCAGATGTCAATATCCTCTGTTCGGAATGGAGTTAAGAAATGGCAGTCATCAGGAACAGTGGAAGTTAAAGCAAGATCTGGAAGACCAAGAAAAATATCAGACAGAACAGCTCGCAGGATTGTGAGAAAAACAATTCAAAACCCACGTTTGACTGCACGATCCCTCCAGAAAGATCTGGCAGACACTGGAGTTGTGGTACACTATTCCACTATAAAGAGATACTTGTACAAATATGGTCTTCATGGAAGAGTCATCAGAAGAAAACCTCTTCCATGTCCTCACCACAAAAATCATCGTTTGAACTTTGCAAATGAACATATAGACAAGCCTGATGCATTTTGGAAACAAGTTCTGTGGACCGATGAGGTTAAAATTGAACTTTTTGGCCGGAATGAGCAAAGGTATGTTTGGAGAAGAAGGGGCACAGAATTTAATGAAAAGAACCTCTGTCCAACTGTTAAGCATGGGGTTGGATCAATCATGCTTTGGGGTTGTGTTGCAGCCAGTGGCACAGGGAACATCTCACGAGTAGAAGGAAAAATGGATTCAATAAAATTTCAGCAAATTTTGGATGGTAACTTGATGCCATCTGTGAAAAAGCTGAAGTTAAAGAGAGGATGGCTTCTACAAATGGATAATGATCCTAAACACACCTCGAAATCCATGGGGGATTACATCAAGAGGCGTAAACTGAAGGTTTTGCCATGGCCTTCACAATCTCCTGACCTCAACATAATTGAAAATCTATGGATAGACCTTAAAAGAGCAGTGCGTGACAGACAGCCCAGAAATCTCAAAGAACTGGAAGACTTTTGTAAGGAAGAATGGGCAAAGATACCTCAAACAAGAATTGAAAGACTCTTGGCTGGCTACAAAAAGCGTTTACAAGCTGTGATACTTGCCAAAGGGGGCAGTACAAGATATTAACTCTGCAGGGTGCCCAAACTTTTGCAGACACCATTTTTTTGTTTTCTGTTATTTTGAAAGTGTAAATGATGTAAATAAAATCTAACTTTTGTTGACATATTATAAGAATGTCTAATCTGTAATTTGATGCCTTTTGGAGATTTTTCCATCTTTCCTTGGCTTCTTTATGCACATTAATACAAATTTTTAGCTGGGGTGCCCAAACTTTCGATCCCCACTGTATATATATATATATATATATATATATATATATCTAATACAGGTAGAGAAAAGCAGGACTGCGAGACAATTGGGTTTGACATTATTTGACATTGACAGTTCCCAGAGAGCTGGCTGATAGGAGGGGGAGAGCACACATTACTGCTCCTCTTCTATACAATCACAGGCTGGGGCTGTCCATGACCAAGCTACATTGCCTAAAGTGTGGCAGAAAAAAGTAAGGTCAGGACCTGGCCATGTTACCTGAATGAGAGATTTGGTTTCACAACTGGAATTGCACATTTAAATTAAATGTGTTGTTTGCCCACACTTCCACATTATTATTCTTCACCTCTCATATTGTACAATTGGATTGTAATGTGTGTGGTCAGCTTGCACCCTTTCCAGTTTCTGGCACCCAGAATTGTATCAGCTATTTAAGATGAGGTCAGCATTTCCTCCTGGTATCTATAGGCATTCACTGTCATGTTATATTTGGAAGGTCTTAGGAACAGACTACATTTAAAACAAAAACCCCAGCGGGGTCTCCTAGCTCTCTGCACATACCTGGATATGTCCCTGCTTTGACATACGGCAGAGATAACAGGGCAGATGTGAGATCATCTTCCGCATTGGTACAACTTGGCAACAGAAATGGAGGCCTAAGGCCATCTCAGCCTTTCTTTTTCACTAATGGGGACAGTGAAATATCAAAGCTAGATCTGTCCCCCTGGCGGGTCTCTGTTGTCTGAAGTGGAGACGGGAGGGGGTCAGGAATTCAGTGATCTGAAGGGTAATATAGACAATGTCCTGCAGAGAGACTTCTAATTATTTATTGGGGACTGTCTTCTGTTTGGATCTAGCACATACACTAATCCATGTAGAATTGACAGTCGGAGGAGAACGGGACCCTTTCCCTGCCAGAGAAAACTGTGATCAGTGCATTATGGGAAAAAATATTACAAACAGTGAAGCGCTATCAGTGCAAAGACCCCAAATCAATAAATTGTAAACACTATATATATATATATATATATATATATATATATATATATATACACACACATTGGCGTCCCTAGGGTTGGTGTCACCCGGTGCGGTAACACTTGGTGACACCCCCTCCAATGATCCCCGTAGAATGGATCGGATCTGCGGATTGAGTATAATGGATCGGAGTCAGATCCATTATGCTCCCCAATCCGCAGATCCGATCCATCCTGCGGGGATCGTCGGAATGCAACCTATACGGGGTGACACTGGACCTGCTCCACGAAAAGGTAAGTTGTAAAGCAAGCTGATGATCCCCGCAGGATACAGTTGCAAGAAAAAGTATGTGAACCCCTTGGGATTACGTGGAGTTTTGCATGAATTGAGCATAAAATGTGCTCTGAACGTCATTTAAGTCACAACAATAGAAGAACACAGTCTGCTGAACATAATACTACACAAACATTAGATGTTGCCATGGTTTAATTGCACATAACATGTAAACATTCACAGTGCAGGGAGGAAAAAGTATGTGAGGCCCTAGCTTAATGACTTCTCCCAGAGCTAATTGGAGCCAAGAGTGAGCCAACCTTGACTCCAATCAGTGTGATGATATTGGATGTGTTGCTGACAGCTGTCCTGCCCTTAAAAAACACACACCTGTTTTGGGTTTACTGGTTTCAAGAAGCACTGTCTGATGTGAACCATGCCTCGCAGAAAAGAGCTCTCAGAAGACCTACGATCAAGAATTGTTGACTTGCATGAAGCTGGAAAGGGTTACAAAAGTATCTCCAAAAGCCTTGATGTTCATGTGTCCACGGTAAGCCAGACTGTCTACAAATGGAGAAAGTTTAGCACTGTTGCTACTCTCCCTAGGCGTGGTCATCCTGTAAAAATGACTGCAAGAGCACAGCGCAGAATGCTGCATGAGGTAAAGAAGAATCCCAGAGTGTCAGCTAAAGACCTACAGAAATCTCTGGCACATGCTAACATTTTTGTTGACACATCTACAATAAGGAAAACATTAAACAAAAATGGAGTACATGGGAGGACACCACGGAGGAAGCCATTGCTGTCCAAAAAGAGTATTGCAGCACGTTTGAAGTTTGCAAAAGAGCACCTGGATGTTCCACAGCACTACTGGCAAAATATACTGTGGACAGATGAAACCAAGATTGAGTTGTTTGGGAAGAACACACAACACTATGTGTGGAGAAGAAAAGACACAGCACACCAACATCAAAACCTTATCCCCACTGTAAAACATGGCGGAGGGAGCATCATGGTTTGGGGCTGCTTTGCTGCCTCAGGGCCTGGACGGATTGTTGTCATTGATGGGAAAATGAATTCCAGAGTTTATCAAGACATTTTGCAGGAAAACGTACGACCATCTGTCCGCCAACTGAAGCTCTGCAGAGGATGGGTGATGCAACAGGACAATGACCCAAAGCATACAAGTAATATACCAAAACAATGGCTGCAACAGCACAGAATACGCCTTCTGGAGTGGCCCAGTCAGAGTCCTGACCTCAACCCGATTGAAATGCTGTGGCATGACCTTAAGAGAGCGATTCACACCAGACATCCCAAGAAAATTGTTACACTGAAACAGTTTTGTGAAGAGGAGTGGTCCAAAATTACTCCAGATCGTTGTGCAGGTCTGATCTGCAACTACAGGAAACGTTTAGTTGAGGTTATTGCTGCCAAAGGAGGGTCAACCAGTTATTAAGTCCGAAGGTTCACATACTTTTTCCTCCCTGCACTGTGAATGTTTACATGTTATGTGCAATTAAACCATGGCAACATCTAATGTTTGTGTAGTATTATGTTCAGCAGACTGTGTTCTTCTATTGTTGTGACTTAGATGACGTTCAGAGCACATTTTATGCCCAATTCATGCAAAACTCCACGTAATCCCAAGGGGTTCACATACTTTTTCTTGCAACTGTAGATCAGATCTGCGGATTGGGGAGCATTATGCTCAATCCGCAGATCTGATCCATCCTGCGGGGATCGGCGGCTTGCTTTACAACTTACCTTTTCGTGGGTCGGGTCCAGTGTCACCCCGTGCAGTAGGTGACACCCGGTGCGCTGCGCACCTCCCACACCTGCCTAGGGGCGCCACTGTATATATATATGTGTTAAGATATGATAAATCAATGGGGTTGATTTACTATAGCCAATTAGACTGTGCACTTTGCAAGTACAGTTGCTCCAGAGCTTAGTAAATAAGCAAAAGCTCTTCTGATTTCCATCATTCAATCAAGTGCTGTTTTTTTTTTATTTTCCTTGCATGTGATTGGGTATTCTTGGCAAAGAGAAGCTTTACTTCATTTACTAAGCTCTGGAGCAACTGCACTTGCAAAGTGCACTATTTGCCTTTAGTAAATCAACCCCAATGAGTGGATCAGACCTCAATACATCTAAAATGAAGCATAAAAATGTGCAAAGAATGTGCACTGAATCATGTAGAATTCACGGGTGTCAAACTGGCGGCCCTCCAGCCGTTGCCAAACTGCAAGTTCCATGAGGCATTGCAAGATTGACAATGAACTACCATGGCTCTGTGGAGCGCCGCAGTAGTTCAGTGAAGCTTCCTTTCAGAATATCTGCCCTGCTCGTTCATCCTGTATGGCAAGCAGATATTCTGACAGGTCTGCAGGAGACCTGCATGGCATCAGCGATCTACTGATCACTGCTGCATTGCTTTCCCGGCTCCTGCAGACAGCCAAGGCTGCTGGGACTTGTAGGCAATTGTGTATTTACCACAAGTCAAACAAGGCTTTTGCCTAGGGCGGCAGTTTTTTTTGGGGGGGGGACCTGGTGAGACTCTGCCATGAAATCCAAGGAGGCTGCGCTGCTCTGGAGAAGTTAGTGCTTGACTAACTCTCTCTCTGCAGGCGGCGGCAGGGCTGGGGGTTGGAGGAAAGTGGCAGGCAGGGCTGAGGCAGAATAGGGGTGCTGGTGGTGGTGGGGGGCGTCCACAGGCAGCACAAGAGCTAAATACACCACTGCTTGTAGGCACTCATTCACAGAACACTGTGAATGAGTGACGCGGCCGTGTGGGCGGAGCCCTGAATGGCCGCTATTTTCACATTTGACAGATAGTACGGGCAGGGCCATGGATAAGGGGATACCACCAGTCCTCTTGTACGGGGCCCAGGCAGCTGGGTGAATTGGATGTGCGCAGGGAGGGTGATCGGCATGGTGGGGGGGCGATTACTGAAACCAGTGCTCTTTATGGCTCTTCATCTGAAAGCTGGATTCTTCTTCTCTCCCTCCCGCTGGTTTTCAGCTTCTGCAGAGCCATACAGTTCCAGTAATTCCTCCACCACGCCGATCACCCTCCCTGTGCACATCTGAATCACCCAGCTGCCTGGGCCCCCACAGTGCCGGCTTACCCTCCTCTCCTTCCCACCAGCAGCTGCAAGCACACAATAGGATCCTTCAGGATGGAGAGTGGGGGAAGGGTCCGGTAAATATGTCACATTAACCAGCTCCTCCCTTTCCTGAATGAACACAATGAGTCATCAGTACTAATCACTCACTGTGCTCATTCATAACTGAAGCATAGTAAACTTTTTTTTTTTTTTAAGGGGGCCCTGTCAAGGTGGCTGTATGGGGCTCTGTAGTTTCTAACAGCAGCCTTGAGTACAGGGAAACTTCGCCTGTCACAGGGAGGGAGGGGGCGTGGCGGGCGCTGCTGCGGCTATGGGAACTTGTTACATTTTCCATCCTAAAAATGGGTGAACTTATCCTTTAAAAAAAAATGTTAAAAGTTCAAAGGTAATTTTGCAAATCAGACCATGTTGGCCATTGAACCCCTGAATAGAAGCCATCGCCCCTCTCCATTCTCTCTACAAACTCAATAAGAGCCCTATTAACCTAATTGTGCTCCATGCCTCCTGTCTTGGCATGAAGTTATTTAGCAGAAGCCTAAGAGACAGCTATCAGCTGCTGGTAATAATAGCTTGGAATTCAATTATTGGCCTCTATTGGATGACATGTTTTAGAGTTTGTCTCTTTGGATATTTCAGTATCATTTCTGACCTTGCCTGCGTTATGAGATCATTTCAGTTGTATTAACTCCCATTTATTGCTACAGAGACCTGCTGTACACTGCGGGAGCGTGAACGAACCTGGACACAGGCAATGGAAGTGCGTGTGATCCAGGAGGGTGGACTGACAGTACACCGAAGTCCTGACACGGATGTTACCACTTTGTGTGCAGCAACCACGGACTGCGTTCCTTCAGACATTGTCGTAAATAAGGAAAAGTCCAGATAATGTCAGGGCTCATTCACACAGATGGTAGCCTCGCCACAGATCTCTTTTCAGAGGGGCGGCAAGGGCTACCACCTGTAGGAAAAGTTTTACAGGCAACCCGTTGTACAGTTGCAACGTGGCCCTATTCACTTGAATGGGTTGCCTTTGATGACAACAGCACCCACTGAAATTGACATGCTGTTTGTTGGAGATACAACAGCATGTACTATATAGTATTGTGTGTTAATATCACTTGACCAGTAGATGGCACTGTACACTAAGTTTACCAGTTGTGCATATGTGTAAAACTTGTTGGTTCTCTCTCTTCCTCTTCCTCTCTTCACTCTCTTCAAAACCAAGATGTCTGCTGAAATGTGTTCTGTATGTTTGCAACTTAAGCCACACAAGTAAAACAGTGTTCTGCCTCATCACAAGCTACCAGTGTCTTCTCTAACACATAACCAACACTGTTCCAATTATTGTCGTGGCGTGTGTACAGCCACGGCATGCCCTAGGTTTTTGGTGGGTTGTAAAACTGTGGCTCAACTGCCCCTCCCCTTCTGCCAATATGAATAAGCCCTAAGGCTAGGTTCACACCTATGGAGAAAGAACAAACAACCAGCAAACACAAATGCTCCTGCACTTGGGGATGGACTCAATGTAGGCTAGGACCTCATCATGAATGTCCTGGAATATGTACACCTTGCGGCCTGAAAAGACCGGGGACATCAAAATGTACTGAATGTAGAAAGAACAAACAGAGGGCGCACCGGCCTAGTGAATTACCATAAAAAATGTGTTTAATGAGAGATAAAGGTAGGTGTTGTACTCACAAATGACAGTAAAGTCAAAGGCACATCATAAAAGAACAGCTGGGTCAACACCGTGCTAAGTGACAGTCCGCAATAGGGAGTGTAGACATCCAATAGGCTGACATGTTTCGAGGACCTGCCTCTTCCTCAGAGCCAACTGACCAAATGTCTACTCCCTCTTTTATATGCTCACTACTAGTTGAACTAAAGTCCGCCCTGGACATTCCCCGAGGCGGGGGGGAGGAGTCACAGGGGCTATTGACCTCATGAAAGCAAACACAAAGACATATACTGAAGCTTGTCAAAATTCATGAAAACCATAAAAACCATAAGAAATGTACATGTGGGAACATAAAATCCTCCTTATATTGCACTGCATTGCCCGCATATAAATAAATAAATAGTTAAATGAGTATATAAATCATTGGATGGAGAAATAAAAAAAGAATAAATAGATTTTATTTGAAAATAATTTGAATGTGAATAATTTATTCACACCTATGCAGGTTGCGTTTGACCCGTTTCTGCATTGCGTTTTTTCACCTGTTGGTCACGCGTTTTGATTGTTTTATTATTATTGTGACTAGGCAGATGTAAACCGCAAAATGCAAAACGCTTCAAAAACATGGCAAAAACGCATCAAAAATGCACTACATGCTTCTCTGCAGCATTTCTATTGAAGTCTATAGAACCAAAAACGCAACTTTTTGTGTTACAAAAAGTCCCTGACCCTTTCCAAAATACTCACTGGGTGAAAACGTGCAGATGTGAACCTGTCCCATAGGAAATCACGTTGACTGGACTGCGTTTCTGCAAACTGATCCATGATCCCTGGTATGCGATAAATAGGCCCAACACCGTAGTATGAGAAACATCCCCATATCATGATGCTTGCACCACCATGCTTCACTGTCTTCACAGTGTACTGTGGCTTGAATTCAGTGTTTGGGGGTCGTCTGACAAACTGTCTCCAGCCACTAGACCCAAAAAGAACAATCTTACTTTCATCAGTCCACAAAATGTTGCGCCATTTCTCTTTAGGCCAGTCAATGTGCTGTTTGGCAAATTGTAACCTCTTCAGCACGTCTTTTTTCCAACAGTGGGACTTTGCGGGGGCTTCTTGCAGATAGCTTGACTTCACATAGGCGTCTTCTAATTGTAACAGTACTCACAGGGAACTTTACACCTTCTTTCATCTTCCTGGAGCTGATTGTTGGCTGAGTCCTTGCCATTTTGGCTATTCTTCTATCCATTCGAATGGTAGTTTTTCGCTTTCTTCCACATCTTTCAGGTTTTGGTTGCCATTTTAAAGCATTTGCGATCATTTTAGCTGAGCAGCCTATCATTTTCTGCACTTCTTTATATTATTTTCCCCTCTCCAATCAACTTTTTAATCGAGGTACGCTGTTCTTCTGAACAATGTCTGGAACGACCCATTTTCCTCAGAATTTCAGAGAGAAATGCACTGTAACCAGCATGTACAACATTTGCTGCCTTCCTTCCTTAAATAAGGGCAATAATTGCCACCTGTTTTTCAAAGAATGAATGACCTCACTAATAGAACTCCACACTGCTATTATTTTGAACATGCCCCTTTCAATTAGTGATTCAATTACACAGAATCAGCAGCATGCATGTCATGACTGTTGGGTCTGTTGGATTTCTATTACTCTACTACACCTGCTAGGAAATTATTTGCCATGTAGAAATATCATTTCTACCAAAAACAGTGATTGATCAGGTTAGTGATGTCTGACTGCTATTATTTTGAACACAACTGTATATATATAATCTTCCTTACGGCACTCTGCCCTGCCAGCATATTTTCTCTCTCCCTGCAGATTCAGAATGAGAGAGAAATGCCTCCACAATTCTTATATAAGCGGAGCCGCTCAGTCAGAGATCTTTCTGATCTCTCCACTGGAACACAGAGTGATAATGCTAACAAATGCGAACGGGGTGATTATGGTGCGCCCAGGCACATCAGGCATACCCTGTGCGCATGCCTATGGGGACACCACTTAATCCATAAACATTCAGGGCTTAATAGTTGAGTGCATTGCTAGCAGATCAAAAGGTAAACTTTTATTTACCTGCAGGGTCTTTAAAGTGATAAAACATGGGGATGTATTGCAGATATGTGTTGCTTGTTTATTTTGCCTTAACATATGCTTTAATGTCCATAATATCAGGCCGTATACCCTTTGCTATTTCCTAATCTAAATGTGAGTTACAGCACTGCCTATAATGAGTATTGCCATTTCCAGTACAGAACACCAAGATCAACCTCCTTCCTGTGGGAAGGTTTCAAAGTTGGATCAAAGCACATGTTTTATCATTGCTGTGTGTCATCCAAAAATCCAACAGAAATGGAGACTGACTTTGCTGACTTTGATTCTTGATACAGACCCCAAACAAACATAAAATCTTTTTGAATTGTGAATTAAAAAAAAAAAACAGTCAACATGAAATGGCTTTTAATTTTACAAACTTGTTATTGAATCTTGTTATTTTCCTGGATTCCTCGCTGTGACGGCTGGTTTCCTGAGACAGTTGCTGTTTTTGAGGATTTATTCCTCGTAACATTTGTCACTGGAAAAGTGCCTGGTTTTCAGTACTGATCAAATGTCACTCCCTTCTTTTTCCCCCTTTTTCTTCAGTTTATCTGTATATGTTTTCTTGGGTTGTTTTTTAAGTTAAAATTCAGCAAAGGTAAATTTTTAAATTGCAAAAATGACCAAATTCCTACATTTAATAAAGTCTTCATGTTATTGTGGTCCTCAAAAGATGTTCTCAAGAAGCTTGGATGGATCATCTCCGCAGCAAAGGGTTGTCCTGAAATGAAGACCTCAGCTTGTCTAAACATACCAGCATGGTGAAACATGCTTGCCAACTGTGTGCAAATGCATCAGCCCAAGCAGTTCACAGTTCTCAAGATGGACAGGTGTAGAAGTAAACTATCATTTATTTATTTATTTAAACACCCCCACCCCCCTTCCCCCCAGGTGACCAAGTGCACATTGCACTTGGGACCTTTCTAAATGGTGGCCCTGTTGACTCCTAAAAACACCCCTACATACTGACTGTAGCTCCTCACCCTTTTGAGGTTCAATTATGGGCATTCCTGTGAGGGGAGGTACAGCCAGTACAGAGCTCCACCCCTAAGAACAAAAGGGTTTTGGCTCATTTCTGGTAGGAGATGATATCCATGGGTTATTTTACCTGCATGTCTGCATCATTTGGCCACTAATGCAGTTGTAGAAACCCATGAATAGTACCTCCTGGCAGAGATTCTATACAGAATTTGTTTTGAATTCTATGGATAATTTTAATACATTGTTTAAAACGATACTCAACTCCAACACCCCCCCCCCCCCCATGTTTCTTTCCCTCATACCTGTCGGGCTGTGATGCTCTTCAAAGCACATACTCACCCGCACAGCCAGTCCAGCATTGTCCTGCTGCAATCTGCTGTTCAGGTGCCACACAGTGGGTCCCCCATCAGTATCTTGGTCTTCTTCTATCTTGGATGCCTCTTCCAGGCGCAGGCAGCTAGCTCCGATGATGTGCCAGGCCCGCCCCCCCACCTATGCCAAGTGCCAATCCCAGGGAACTAAAGGACCAGGTACATGTCATTTAGCCTAGGCAAGATTGGTGGCAGGGGCAGGACTAAAAATGTAAAAAAAAAAATTAAACAGAAGAAAAAAAAAGTGCTTGAGGAGGAAAGGAGTGTTAGCGTGGAACTATGTTCCTTTTGGGAGTTAAGTTTAGCTTTAAGCTCTGATGAAGGAGGATTTTTGGCCCCTAAAACGTTTTTGCTGCCTTTTTGCTTTCCTGCTTTTACTCATGATGCCACCTAGAGGACTGGTAATGCAGGTGCAATGACCAATCAATATTATCTCCTGTCAGAGATTTTGGGACTCTCAAGACTTGGCTTATCTATTTGTGGATTTCTCACTTTGGGTGACCCCTATTTCCCTAGGGAGACCTCCACTTTGTGAGGGGCTGATGGATCCAAACCACTAGTCTCATTTAAAGACTTCATGTGAAAGTTTGGGAATCTGAATCCAGCGCCTCACCTACACCACCCCAAGGGCTCTCTACCTAGCTATCCCTCAGTACTCTGCTTTCTGGTACCAACCTGGCCTATTTTCCAGCTTGCATTCTTGTCTCATCCACCTCTTATTTTGGTAACTCACATGGCTCCCAGATTCAGTTTACCTACCTTGACCTGCTTTTTTATAAATTACCTTACTATCAGTGAGGGCATCGCAAGGAATTGTTAGAACCCAAGTGTCAAACTGGCAGCCCTCCAGCTCTTGGCAAACTACAAGTCCCATGAGGCCTTCCAAGATTGACGGTTACAAGTATGACTCCCAAAGGCATAGGCATGATGGGACTTGTAGTTTCGTAACAGCTGGAGGGTCGCCAGTTTGACACCCCTGTGTTAGAGCATTTTGCAGTTGAATCTGCAACCTTCTTGCGAGGGGACAAGGTACTCCATAAGTTTCAAAGTATGGGCAGAGCTCACCTCTTCCATTGCTTCAAGAGTAGAAATTTTAGGCAATTTTGTTGCCTGATGTTTGCGCTCATCTGCAAGAAGCAGTAAAGCCAACTTAAAAAAATAAGATGCGCTCTGAGATAAGTCAGAATTCTTGAGTGAAATCAAAGATAAGCCATAATTCTGAGGTGAAATCTTCGAAGCTCTGAGATAATAATTGGAAAGAATTCTGAACTAAGCAGACAAATATGTTTTTATGGGTATAAAGCAAATATTAACATTTTAGTATATTTTCCATTGCAGCTTACTTCTACAAATTTGAGCCTCCAGGTGACAGTCTGATGCTCCACATAACAGTCTGTCTTGACATGGTCTATATTCATCCCAAAAATATGGTATTCCTCAGTGTATATTATTTTAATAATTTTCTGAGATGATGGAGGCCTTTTTCCCTCAAGGATCTCAACATTTGAATGGATGATATAGATGTGTCAGAATTGTACACCTCCATATAGTTATCAGGGTTACAAGAAAATATGTAATTTATGCTATCAATGACCCTGTAATCTCAATGTAAATGCATCATCTTCGCTTTATGTAAAAACTGGAAGAAAATAGCTATATAAAAGAATGTAAGTCTGTATTGGGCAGGCATAGCCTGGTTTACTTTGGTTCATTCTAATTTCTTTTAAAATCACCTGGACAAATGAGTCTTTCCATGGATTGTCTTTAATTTTTTTTAAAAAAAAGGTTTAGTTAAACCCATGTGATTCTCTGACTTTTGCTTGAGTTTTTAATACCTAATAACTTAAAGAGTATGTAACCACAGTTATAGAATCTCCTCTAATCCTTGTTGTCCAGAATCCATAGGCACTGGCCCATTCAGTGAGGTGTTAGCAACAGACCTTAGAGAAAGACAAAATATGGTATCAGAACAGCTGGGAATTAGACTTATGAGAAGAAGTTCAAAAGCCTGACACACAGTGGTCCAGGAAGAGGGACACAGTGGCGCAAGGTTGGCCAGGTTGGGTGTTCACTTTCTTACTTCTGTTCCTATACCTGGAAGAACCTGACTAAAGTTGGATGTTCACTCTGTTACCCATGCACCTATACCTAGAAGAACCATGACTGAAGATGGATGCTCACACTGCTACCCATGCTCCTATACCTGTAAGAACATGACTGAAGCTGGATGTTCACTCTGCTACCCATGCTCCTATACCTAGAAGAACCTGACTGAAGCTGGATGCTCACACTGCTACCCATGCTCCTATATCTGTAAGAACATGACTGAAGCTGGATGTTCACTCTACTGACCATGCTGCTATACCTAGTAGAACCTGACTGATGCAGGATGCTCACTTTGCTACCAATGCTTTCATACTTAAAGAACCTGACTAAAGCTGGATGCTCACTTTGCTACCCATGCTCCTATACCTAGAAGGACCTTACTGAAGCTGGATGATCACACTGCTACCCATGCTCCTATACCTAGAAGAACCTGACTGAAGCTGGATGTTCACACTGCTATACATGCTCCTATACCTAGAAGAACCTGACTGAAGCTGGATGTTCACACTGCTACCCATGCTCCTATACCTAGAAGAACCTGACTGAAGCTGGATGTTCACACTGCTACCCATGCTCCTATACCTGTAAGAACATGACTGTAGCTGGATGTTCACTCTGCTGACCATGCGCCTATACCTAGAAGAACCTGACTGAAGCGGGATGCTCACTTTGCTACCAATGCTTTCATACTTTAAGAGCCTGACAAAAGCTGAATGCTCACTTTGCTACCCATGCTCCTATACCTAGAAGAACCTGACTGAAGCCAGATGTTCACACTGCTATACATGCTCCTATACCTAGAAGAACCTGACTGAAGCTGGATGCTCACTTTGCTACCTGTGCATCTATACTTAGAAGAACCTGATTGAAGCTGGATGCTCACTTTGCTACCCATGCTCCCATACCTGTAAGAACCTGACTGAAGCTGGATGCTCACTTTGCTACCCATGCTCCTATAACTGGAGGAACCTGACCGAAGACAAGCTTATTACCAGAGTTTCTCAGAACTTTTAAATCTACTATTCTAAGTTTCTAAGATTCGAAAACCAGGTATGAAATGTTCTTGCCCCCTGCCTTCTCTGCCTCAGAGGTCGTAGCTTCATTTGCAGGTTAAAGCCTGGCTTCTTTAATCCATTTTTTAACACATGTTGAACCATATTTTATTCTTATTGTTTCCCAGTACTATACATTTTTCATCCTGCACATCTAAAGGATAAAGACTATCAAGGAGAATGATTCATTTGATGGTATAAGTAAAATATGTTAAATCTAGTCAAAAGTACAGATTAGACTGATGGCAACTTTGAAAAAATTAAGTTGGGTGGTTTACTGATGCAGCTAAAAGTCCAACTCCACCTCCACGGTAAATCTGATATATCAAGGCAAGGTAGGGAAACCTTTGTTTGTAATTCGTGTTAATGAACTTTGTTGGCCTTTGTACATACACCAGAAGGAGCACAAGACTTTGGTTAAGTTCCTGTCGTGAAATCCAGTACAGTTATATGGAGCCTGTCAAGTCGCTAATAGCAGAAAATATAGTTCCACCTTCGCTGGTTTTTATATAGTACCAACATGATCATGGGTGCAGGTCAGGCCAGGCCTCAAGGGTTACATAGTTACATGTGACGGGAGTCACTTTCGGTGGGAGGCAAATGGAACCCAGCTTACTTTGGAGAGGTGGGGAGACCCCTGTATCAGCTCCCTATATCCCTCTTATGTGTAAGTCACCCTGTGCCTGTTAGGGGTACAGGGTGATCTGTCCTAATAGTGGGGTGGGGGGTTGTGGATTGTTTAATGCCATGTGATTGCATCCCATTGTTCTATTGTGTGTCTTGCTTGGGAGCAAACTATTATGGGATGTATGTGTTTGTGTGTATTGGCTTGATGGGGGGTGTCTATAGCAGCCCTCCCTCCTGATGGGACTGTCTGCTGGTGTGTTTCTTGTTACTAAATGTAGATTGCCCCGCCCTGTGTCATTATGCAGGGAGGGGGGGTTGTTCCCTTGAATATATATATCTTGTATCTGTGTTAAAATAAACAAGTCTGCTTCCTGGTTTTACTTCAAGACTGGTGTCGTCTAGTCTTGTTTGGTGGGCTGTGGTGTCTGTGGTCGGTGTTCGGACGGGGAAGCGGTATTATAACAGAAGTACCCAAGCGGAGTCTGGGACCGGTTCCGTTACATTACATAGTTAGTCTGGCTGAAAAAAGACAAAAGTCCATCCAGTTCAACTATTAAATTGGGGTTGGTATTATTGCCTTGAGCAATCAGACTGTTGTTAATGTTTCCAATGTAGAAGGCCAACGTGAAAAAGAGAATCTGATTTTTTGCTACAAGCCATAAGAATTATTTTTGTTTTTAATCATGGCTATGATTGAGGCCTGATGGCCAGAACACATTGGCTGTTTTACAGCTTTCATGCATGGTATTTCAATAAAAAAAAGATCTCTAGTTGATGTTATCCAACTTTTCCTCCAGTGGTCTGTGTTACACAGAGGTTTCGGCACGCTGACAGTCTGAGCATTGGGTGAAGCTGGGAATTTGAGAAGGTGGAAGCGCTAACACACCTGCTACCATGGGGTAGGTAGTCCTTAGAAATTGAAAGTAAACAGCAGAGGAGAAGCTGCAAGAATCCAGGAAGCTGTGGAAATAGATGGCCAGCAGACAGGCAGCAATCACATGTGCGTGTAAAGTTAAAAAATGAACCCCTTAAAATGAAATAAAGCATGGCGTCACAGTATGGCCACATAGTTCAGAGTATAGGAAACCAGACAGCGACTCGCACCGGTCGTCTGTCAGGTCACTACCCAGAGCACTATGGGCTAGCTCCCCTATTTTAGATAGTCAAAGATAGAAGTGATGCAAAGTATTTGGGGAATGGTAGACAGTCGTGTGGCTGTGTGAATGTAGCTTGCACCAGGTGGATGCCGTATTGTGAAGAGTCCAGACACTTATGTCTACAACTGTAATAAATCAGTTCTCCAGAGATATTAGATGTTGTTACAAGTCCCACCACTTATATCGCTGGATTCATTGTAGAGTATTAGAGACTGAAGAAACATCTAGTGCTACAGGCAGTTCAATACAGAGGATACTACTGTGTGGGGGAGTAGAGGACACCACTGTGGGGGGCAGGGGACACTACTGTGGGGGGCAGGAGACACTACTGTGTGGGGGGGGGTAGGGAGGACACTACTGTGGGGGGCAGGGGACACTACTGTGTGGGGGGGGGCAGGGGAGGACACTACTGTGGGGGGCAGGGGACACTACTGTGGGGGAGCAGAGGACACTACTGTGGGGGACAGGGGACACTACTGTGGGAGCAGAGGACACTACTGTGTGGGGGGGCAGAGGACCCTACTGTGTGGGGCAGGGGACACTACTGTGTGGGGGGCAGGGGACACTACTGTATGGTGGGCAGAGGACACTACTGTGTGGGGGGCAGGGGACACTACTGTGTGGGAGGGGCAGAGAACACTACTGTGTGGGGGACAGGGGACACTACTGTGTGGGGCAGGGGACACTACTGTGTGGGGGGGCAGAGGACACTACTGTGTGGGGCAGGGGACACTACTGTATGGGGGGCAGAGCACACTACTGTGTGGAGCAGGGGACACTACTGTGTGGAGCAGGGGACACTACTGTGTGGGGGGGGGGCAGAGGACACTACTGTGTGAGGGGCAGGGGACATCACTGTGTGGGGCAGGGGACACTACTGTGTGGGGGGGCAGAGGACACTACTGTGTGGGACAGGGGACACTACTGTGTGGGGGGGCAGAGGACACTACTGTGTGGGACAGGGGACACTACTGTGTGGGGGGGCAGAGGACACTACTGTGTGGGGGGGCAGAGGACACTACTGTGTGGGGGGCTGGGGACATCACTGTGTGGGGCAGGGGACACTACTGTGTGTGGGGCAGGGGACACTACTGTGTGGGGGGCAGGGGACACTACTGTGTGGGGCAGGGGACACTACTGTGTGGGGGGGCAGAGGACACTACTGTGTGGGGGGCAGGGGACATCACTGTGTGGGGCAGGGGACACTACGGTGTGGGGGGGGCAGAGGACACTACTGTGTGGGGCAGGAGACACTACTGTGTGGGGGGACAGAGGACACTACTGTGTGGGGCAGGGGACATCACTGTGTGGGGCAGGGGACACTACTGTGTGGGGGGCAGGGGACACAACTGTGGGGGGGGCAGAGGACACTACTGTGTGGGGGCAGGGGACACTACTGTGTGGGGGAGCAGAGGACACTACTGTGGGGGGCAGGGGACACTATTGTTGGAGCAGAAGACACCACTGTGGGGGGCAGAGGACACTACTGTGTGGGGGGGCAGAGGACACTACTGTGAAGGGGGGAGGCAGAGGACACCACTGTGAAGGGGGGACTGCAATGTAAAATAGGGGATTTTGATGTGAAGGGGAACTGAGGACACTGATATCAGGGCTGGTTCATACCTATATTGTACAGGAATACATGCTGCATTCCTGTGTGATTCAGTGTGATTAGATGTTCAGCCCATTCATTTGAATAGGCTGAAATCGCACTGGATCACTCAAAAATAAGTGCACACACTACTTTTCAAAAACACAGCGTACCAATTCACATGGTACCATGCAATCCGGTGCAGGCAAACACACTGCTTTTACAATCTGCATTTGGAATGTTGTTAAGAATATTTGCCACCCACTGCAGATCGCACGGGCATTGTGCTTTGAGTACGATGCGGGAAACGCGTTCTAGTGTCAACCCGCCTGAAGAATGAGGTTGGGATATAGGAGGAGATGACTGTGATCTGAAGGATCTGAGTCGTCCAACAAACATGCGATTCAGACCTCTGCTGAAAGAAAATTTGATCAGATCTCTGTGAATTGTAGTTCAATACCCCTCTTATATTGGATTTTCAAAAATAACTACTGCTTGTATTGCTAATAAAATGCCGATGTTATAAAATGAACGTATATGCTGTGACTATAGAAATCCTTTATGCAGTTCCGATCCTGAGGTCCATTTTGTCAAGCAAAGTTGTATCCACTAAGCTATACCATTCACTATTTGCTTCAAAAATAGATACTTCCGGCAATGAGTGACAATGACAGCTGCATATAATGATCACATGTCTGAAAGTAACGATGGCTGTCACACAATACATGCTTTATTGCTGAGTTAAAAGGGCCTATAGATGTATCTCCACCCTCATCAGCCATCATTATCAATGGCATCATTGCCTGTCATTTATCGGCACCAGGGGAACTTACAGTAAGGCCTCCTTCACACGGACGGTTGTTCTGCCGCTTGTAAATGCAGGTTTTTATATTTTGAAGTTCCAACGCTCCTGGCAGAGAGATCACTTGCGTTTGTACATTGTGTTTATCTGTGTTTAAGTGCGTTTACATGCGGCTGCGTTTAGCTGCGGTAGTAAATTATTTCCTTTTCTAATGCAACTGTTTACAAATTTTTTCTTTGTAGTGCAATTAATTGCGTTTATGTACAGATAGCTGCGGTACATCGCTCCTGGACGCAGTCAACTTAATATTTCTTAAACACATAAAACCGTATGTTATGAAAACGGTGCTAAACGCAGTGTGTGAATGGAGCCATAGGGATGCATTGTCTGCATTTAGCTGCGGTAAGTAAGTTCCTCTAACTGAAACCTAACCACCCGTGTAAAAGGGCCCTTTTACTCCTTCCCATAGATAGGGTTGACCAGTGGTGGCAAGAAGGATCCTCTTGTTTCCCTAGCACCAGGGGCGGACTGACAACTCATGGGGCCCCAGGGCAATAGGGGATCATGGGGCCCCTGTGCCCTTGCCCAAACTCAAAAAAGCCTATGAAAAAGGTACCAGGGGCATCTCATGGGGCCCCCTACTGACGGCAGTGCCCGAGTTTGCAAATGGTCAGTCCACCCCTGCCTAGCACCCATGTGGACCCTAGTGCATTCCACTGATTGAACCACCTTCTCTGTCAGGCTCCTGCCATGTATTATTTATAAATGATAGAGTCTGGGATGAAAAGCACCATTTGAGTCTTTGCAGATGCTGAGCTCAATGCACTAATTCAGCAACTATGTGCTAAATGAAGCTTAAAGCGGAGGTCCAGAGGGGATAAAAAAAAAAATAAAAGTCAGCAGCTTCAAAAACTGGAGCTGCTGACTTTTCAAAAACAGACACTCACCTGTTTCTCGATCCCGCGGTGTCCTCGCACCGGCCCAGGTTGACCAACCATCCTGTCTCCTCAGCACTGACATCTTCAGTCCACTGTGCATGCGCAAGTAGCACTGCACCTTGTGAATGGCCCCGTAGTCTTCTGGGACCTGTCATGTGTCCCAGAAGACTATGGGAGGGAAAGTAGGAGGACAACTTCCGCTTCCGAACACCTAGGCGATCGCAGTGGAAGTGGGAGCAGTTACCTGTCCAATTTGGGTACCCCTTCCCACCACGCTCCCCAAAGGTGCCAATCCTTAACAGGGAGTGGGGGGAAAAGCCTTAAAGCAGAACTTCCCCTTTTGGGGAATGTAAATGTATACACTTGGGTGTGGGCCTGGCCAAGCCGCTCCGACTACGCAATGTTGTGGGAAGGTGGACTCGCCAGGTTGTGGGTGCGGTCCCTTGCGCATGCACATGGGGTACCTTTGGATGTGTGCTCATGCTCATCAATGCCCACGTTCAGGTGAAATCAACCCTATGGCGGCACTGCAGCTTGGAGATGAGCTCTACACTGTGTGCAGTAGTAAATGTACAGAGTCCTTCTGTGAATGTATTGTCCTGTGTCCATATACACCTTGCCGTTGAGTGTCACATTTGGGAGGGACATTGCCGAGCCCATGCCTGCTCCACCAGTCCAGGGTACCTCTGCCACCTCACTCCTACTGATAGAATGGGATCCCCCCGAGCATGTGCAAGGACCTCATTTGTGCTCTGCGGTTTCTAAAGCTAGCAAAATCCTCTCTTGTATTAAAAGAGGTATAGACTCCAGAGAGAGAGATATCATATTACCCCGGTACAAATCATTAGTAATACCTCATCTAGAATATGCAGTTCAGTTTTGGGCACCAATTCACAAAAAGAACATTGGGGAACTGGAGAAAGTGCAGAGAAGGGCAACCAAACTGATAAGAGGCCTGGAGGAGCTCAGCTATGAGGAAAGATTAGAGGAACTGAATTTATTCTCTCTTGAGAAGAGGAGATTAAGGGGGATATGATCACCATGTAAAATACATATGGGGGGATATGATCACCATGTATAATACATAAGGGGGGATATGATCTCCATGTATAGTACATAAGGGGGGATATGATCTCCATGTATAATACATAAGGGGGGATATGATCTCCATGTATAATACATAAGGGGGGATATGATCTCCATGTATAATACATAAGGGGGGATATGATCAACATGTACAATACATAAGGGGGGATATGATCAACATGTATAATACATAAGGGGGATTTGATCACCATGTATAATACATAAGGGGGATATGATCTCCATGTATAATACATAAGGGGGGATATGATCTCCATGTATAATACATAAGGGGGGATATGATCACCATGTATAATACATAAGGGGGATATGATCTCCATGTATAATACATAAGGGGGGATATGATCACCATGTATAATACATAAGGGGGGATATGATCTCCATGTATAATACATAAGGGGGGATATGATCACCATGTATAATACATAAGGGGGGATATGATCACCATGTATAATACATAAGGGGGGATATGATCACCATGTATAATACATAAGGGGGAAATGATCACCATGTATAATACATAAGGGGGGATATGATCTCCATGTATAATACATAAGGGGGATATGATCTCCATGTATAATACATAAGGGGGGATATGATCTCCATGTATAATACATAAGGGGGGATATGATCTCCATGTATAATACATAAGGGGGATATGATCTCCATGTATAATACATAAGGGGGGATATGATCACCATGTATAATACATAAGGGGGGATATGATCTCCATGTATAATACATAAGGGGGGATATGATCTCCATGTATAATACATAAGGGGGGATATGATCTCCATGTATAATACATAAGGGGGGATATGATCTCCATGTATAATACATAAGGGGGGGTATGATCTCCATGTATAATACATAAGGGGGGATATGATCACCATGTATAATACATAAGGGGGGATATGATCACCATGTATAATACATAAGGGGGAAATGATCACCATGTATAATACATAAGGGGGGATATGATCTCCATGTATAATACATAAGGGGGATATGATCTCCATGTATAATACATAAGGGGGATATGATCTCCATGTATAATACATAAGGGGGGATATGATCTCCATGTATAATACATAAGGGGGGATATGATCACCATGTATAATACATAAGGGGGATATGATCTCCATGTATAATACATAAGGGGGATATGATCTCCATGTATAATACATAAGGGGGGGATATGATCACCATGTATAATACATAAGGGGGGATATGATCTCCATGTATAATACATAAGGGGGGATATGATCTCCATGTATAATACATAAGGGGGGATATGATCACCATGTATAATACATAAGGGGGGATATGATCTCCATGTATAATACATAAGGGGGATATGATCTCCATGTATAATACATAAGGGGGGGATATGATCACCATGTATAATACATAAGGGGGGATATGATCTCCATGTATAATACATAAGGGGGGATATGATCTCCATGTATAATACATAAGGGGGATATGATCTCCATGTATAATACATAAGGGGGGATATGATCACCATGTATAATACATAAGGGGGGATATGATCACCATGTATAATACATAAGGGGGATATGATCTCCATGTATAATACATAAGGGGGGGATATGATCTCCATGTATAATACATAAGGGGGGATATGATCACCATGTATAATACATAAGGGGGATATGATCTCCATGTATAATACATAAGGGGGATATGATCACCATGTATAATACATAAGGGGGGGATATGATCTCCATGTATAATACATAAGGGGGGATATGATCTCCATGTATAATACATAAGGGGGGATATGATCTCCATGTATAATACATAAGGGGGGGATATGATCTCCATGTATAATACATAAGGGGGGATATGATCAACATGTATAAATACATCAGTGGTTCATATAGTGAACCGGTGTAGAGCTATTCACCCTGAGGTCATCACAGAGGACAAGGGGACACTCTTTACATCTGGAGGAAAAGAAATTTAATCTCCAAACATGGAAAGGTTTCTTCACAGTGAGAGCTGTGAAAATGTGGAATAGACTCCCTCAACAGTTGGTTCTGGCCAGTTCAGTAGCTTGATTTTAAAAAGGCCTGGATTATTTCCTAAATGCCCCAAATATACCTGGATACTAATATTTATAGGTACAGCTGATCCAGGGAATATCTTATTGCCAATTGGGGGATCAGGAAAACTGGATCATGCTTTATTATTTTTTTTTTCCTTTTCTGAATCAATTGTAGGTATATGATTGTGTATATTGAGGTTTTCTATTTATATGTGTGTGTGTTGTTTTTTTGGGGGGATTGTATTCTCTGTGGGTGGACTTGTGTCTTTTTGCAACCAGACTATGCAAACATGTATGCCCAATGCTTTCCTTCCCTTGTCATTTGCACTGTGCATCTGCATGGGGCTTTTTGGTGGACCTTCTTGACATGTCACAATATACAAAAACTTCATATTTCAAAAATTCTCCACCTTTTTCCAAGAAAGAACATATCTTGTGAGTAACTCTGCCTAGACAAAGATGATGTCTTCAGTCTGCTGCAAGCAGGAAGAAGTATTCCCCCAGTCTCCTCTTCCGAGTGATCAGACTTCAACATTATAACTTTGTAGCAAGGCACAGGGTGAGGGGTTGATCTGTGAACGTATTTAAGAACACAGCCAAGAGATGCATGGGAGCAAATCAGTTCCCAGAACAGCCCCTGCTGATCTGTGAACTGATTTCTCATCTCTGATCTGGCATCCCAGTCCAAGAAGAATATGGTGCTATAAAGCGGTGGCCCTTTGCTTGCCTCTATCCGGCCCTCGGAGTACAATTCCTTCCACTGACACCAACAAGGAGGCACCATTTCTCCCACTAGCACCAACTATGGGGTATTTTTCCTTCCACTGACACCAATGATGGGGCACAATTCCTCTCACTGATATAAACAATTAGGAACTATTCCTCCAACTAATTCCAAGGATGGGGCACTATTCCTTCCTCTGATATGAAGGATGGGGCACTATTCCGCCCACTGACACCAATGATGGGGCACTATTCCTCCCACTGACAGCAATGATGGGGCACTATTCCTCCAACTGACACCAATGATGGGGCACTATTCCTCCAACTGACACCAATGATGGGGCACTATTCCTCCCACTGACACCAATGATGGGGCACTATTCCTCCCACTAATATCGATGATTGGGCACTGTTCCTCCAACAATACCAATGATGGGGCATTACTCATCCCACTGACACCAATGATGGAGCACTATTCCTCCAACTAATACCAACTACTTGATGTTATTCCTCCTTCCACTGTTACAAGCACAATGTCATCTTTTTTTACTCCTACTGACACTGGGACATTTTCTACTCTCACTGGACACTCCGGCCCTCCTAAAGTCTGAAGGACAGTAAACTGGCCCTCTGTTTAGAAAGGTTGGAGACTCCTGCTATAAAGTACATAGAAAAAACTCTTCTTCTCAAGAGATGGTTGACTGGTAAAGCAGGGAAGCCGCCTCAGGGGATTTCCCCAGCACGAATAACGATGACCCTGAATGATTCCCAAACAAAGATGGTTCGTTCCTTCTGGCTAGAAAAGCATATAAAGACATTGTCAGCAGTACTGTGATTTCTGTGAGAGGTAGTAAATACCTGCGAAATTGGCTCCTTTAGGGGAGAAAATTGATGTGAATGTTTTTTTCAATTCATTGTCTCTATAGAGAAGACTCTAAAGACAATATACAAGGCTTCTTATGTGTGGAAATTCCATCAAAGCAGTTCTGTAAATAGTCCTTCCTCATTTTTAATAGATGCAGCCAGAAGCGCCTGATAATCAGATGTGAGTTAGTGATGGTGCTGTACTGTTCACACCTTGTAATGGTGAGATATTCAGCTCCAGGAATTGAGAAGGATCCTAAGGTGTACTAACGAGGTCTCTCTATCAGGAAAATCTGTTGTCTGTTGTGCGGTATGGAGATGGTAATGAGCTTTTCATTTCATTGCACATATTTCTTCCATTGTTGTCTGCCTATTGGCATCTACTGGATATGCCCCTGCCAAGGAGTGATAAGGGTAGACAGGAGGAGCGGGTCCCCATACATATTTGAAAAGGGCAAAATAAATCCTCTGTGAGCTGTTTTTAAATAACCTGACCTGTACTAAACCCATTACCCTCTCCAGTACCAAAACTCCCTTCATATTGGAGAGCTGTACCTCGGACTCAACAAGAGGGCATGTTGGACCTCTGCAGAAAGACCACTGCTTCCCTACAGGGAGCAAGGTCCTACTATGCAGTATGCTGGCAGGGGATATTTATTTTATTATTTAAATAAATAAATAGTGCAGCACTAAACACTAAAACAAAGGTACATATATATAAATAAATAAATGCAAAATCAATATATATCATATAAAAGTGCGACAGTGCAAATACAGTATTAAATAAAGTGTAACACGTGTATTCCCTCCGGGAATAATCAAAGTGACCAAGTGATCAATTATATTTACTAAAGTGCAATCCGTGTATTCTCTAAAAGGGAATATTCAAAGTGACCAAGTGACCAAACAAACTATATATCACAAAATACTCTAATATAGATGTATATTAGAGTATTTTGTGATATATAGTTTGTTTGGTCACTTTGAATATTCCCGGAGGGAATAACGGATTGCACTTTAGTAAATATAATTGATCACTTGGTCACTTTGATTATTCCCGGAGGGAATACACGTGTTACACTTTATTTAATACTGTATTTGCACTGTCACACTTTTATATGATATATATTGATTTTGCATTTATTTATTTATATATATGTACCTTTGTTTTAGTGTTTAGCGCTGCACTATTTGTTTATTTATCTCACATTGGTAGGAGGTTAAGTGTCAGCAACTATAGGGATAGGGCCTCATTCTGAGCGCAGGAAGTTGTTTCATAATTTAGTATTTTATTATTTCAGGTACTTATATAGCGCCATCAATTTACACAGCGCTTTACATATATATTGTACATTCACATCAGTCCCTAACCCTCAAGGTGTGTACAATCTAAGGTCCCTAACTCACATTCATACATACACACACTAGGGCCAGTTTAGACAGGAGCCGATTCATCTACCAGCATGTCTTTGGAGATTGGGAGGAAACCGGAGTACCTGGAGGAAACCCACGCAGGCACAGGGAGAACATGCAAACTCCAGGCAGGTGGTGTCATGGTTGGGATTCGAACCGACGACCCTAGTACTGCCAGGGGGAAGTGCTAACCACTTAGCCACTGTGCTGCCCATAGGATAGGCTTTTCTACTAAGTAATTTTTTTTGTAATTTTCACATTTTTTTTTAATGTTTCCTTATATCCATATTTTTGTTATTGAGTTAAATTGAGATATTTGTTGATTTGCCACTAGAAGGACCTCTGTATTTGTCTCAACTTTTAAAACTCTGGGCTTGCCAGTCCTCCCGCTACCCACCCATCCTTCCCTATTAGCGCACCCTCACACCCATTAAAAAATCTTTATATATATATCTTCGCCCATTGACATCCCAGGTCCTTTACACCCTCTGGAACTGGGGGAATGCTAGAGTAAATTCTTTAGAGGTCAGTGCCGCACAGGGGCAGACTGACAACTCATGGGGCCCCCGGGCAATAGGGGATCATAAGGCCCTTGTGTCCTTGCCCAAACTCAAAAAAGCCTATGAAAAAGGTACCAGGGGCATCTCATGGGGCCCCCTATTGACCCCAAGCCCTCGGGCAGCGCCCGAGTTTCCAAATGGTCAGTCTGCCCCTGGTGCCATATAATTATGTGAAGCCGCTCTCTGCAGCATTATCCTTTTGAGTTGGGGGGGGGGGGAGTGTAGTCCTGATGTTCTGGGCTCACACAGTGTTGGGCATCATTCTACCTGAAAGGGGACCAGCACTGGATAAAGTCGGTGAGGAGTCAGTGCGGGATAGTGCTGGAGAGGAGGTGTGTATAGCAACTGAAGCTCTTTTTTAATATTAAGGCCCCCTCCAGAAAAATATACACTTTCAGCAGCACCTCCCTGTACGGCAAGGGTTAAATGCTCTTCAAGTCTGGAGGTAGAGGAATAAACTGTAATACTTACCTAATGCAGGCCATACATGAGGCAAATTCCAAATTAATTTTCTTTGGAAAATCTGAAATTTTGTGCATTTGTAATCCAATGGTGCCACCATTGATTTAGAAATTCAACTAACCAAGCTTTCACCTCATGTTGCTACAGAACAAAATTTTCGTAGCCAAGAACTTCCTTTTCTTTCCAGGTCACAGCTCATGTTCATTTCTTTTTCGATTACATTTCTCGCACGACTTTCCCATTATTGATTAGAAATTAGTTCATTTTTCAAAAAATTTCCAACATGCCCGATCACTCAAATTTGGTGGTCGCTCAAAAATTGCCAGTTTCTGTGGCCCACTAATAGTGCCAAATTCGAACGAAAATTCTTAGAAAAGATTTTTGAAGAAAATTCTTTTGGAATTCGACCCGTGTATGGCCAGCTTAATGGTGTGAAATTTGAACGAAAATTCTTAGAAAAGATTTTCAGAAACAATTATTTTGGAATTCGACCCGTGTATGGTCGGCTTTAGTCCTTTATCTGGCAGGCTTCAATCATGATGTGTGACTGGTCACCTAAAACATATTCTCTCTAATACAGGCCATACACGGGTCGAATTCCGAACAAGTATTCTTTAGAAAATGAGAAATTTTGTGCATTTTGTAATTCGATCATGCCACCATTGATTTCGAAGTTTGACCAACGAAGCTTTTAATTTCCCTCCATGTTGCTGCAGAAAAAAAATTTTTGCGGCCAAGAATTTTCTTTTTTTTCCAAGTCACAGCTCATTTTTTTTTTGGTTACATTTCTCGCATCATTGATTAGAATTTAATTTGTTTTTCATAAAACATGCCTGATCACTCAAATTTGATGGTCGCTCAAAAATCGGCCATAGCTGTGGCCCACTAATGGGGCAAAATTTTAACTAAAATACTTCGAAAAGATTTTTGAAAGAGAATTCTTTCGGAATTTGATCCATGTATGGCCGGCTTATGTTTGGCAGTTTGACATCATCACACACAATGCAGGACCAGCAGGCCTGCATTGTACATAAGGAAACAAGTGATCACCCACAGCCTGCATCTGAGAGCGCCAACTACTGGAGTAGTGAGGAATAAGGTAAGTATTAGAGCAACAGGGCTTAATGCTGAATTACAGAAAAAGGAAATATTGTCTAAATGCAAAAGCTGTGTATTCTTCTTTGTATCTGATATCCAGATCTGTGCAGTAATCCAGTGTGAAAATTTGCCACAGCTTCCTATAATAAAGACCGCTCACTGTTGCTCTCTCTCTGTTGTGCAGGGTGACTGGTCTGGTCTCCGCCTCTCGTCATTTTCTGCAGGCAGCCTGTAGGCCCCTCCCACTGCCCTGCACTCTGGACGGAAGCAGTGCAGGAGCGGGTTGCCATTCATAAAGACGCCCACATTTTCAAGCTGTGCGTGCTTCCTGGGAACACAGATCGCTGTATGGGACCTCTGTGTGAGGTCCCAATCATGTGATCACCGATTGGCCAATCAGTGATCACATGAAGAGTAGTAAGCAAGATATCACTTGTGACATCATTGCTTACTATGTGTGAAATCTGTGAATGATCAGAGGTCACATGGTACAAGGCTATTCACAACAGCCTTGTAGCATGTGACAAGCTGTGACCAATCACAGCTCACACAGTATTTCTCAATGGCTGCAAGAATGCAGTCAGAGAGAAGGAGAAATGAGGTGAGCCTTTATGGGTGTAAAAGCAATCAGTGTAAAAAAAATTTTTAAAATTCTCATCACCCCCCAGAAGTAGTACAGTGTCACTATGGTGACACTGTACTGCTAGGGTGACAGTATGTAAAAAACAAAAAAAAAATTATATTAAAAAATAAAATAAAAATGTAAAAAAAAAAGTTTTAAATGATAATTTTTGGTTATAAACTAATTTGGGTTTTTTTTTTACTAAAAAGATAGATGAATACATTTTGTCCAAGATTTATGAAGAAAGATTATTTATTTGCAAAATTTATTAAAAAAAACACTTTTTTCAAAATTATTGGACTTTCATTTTTATAGCAAAAAAAAAAAAAAATCCCAGTGGTAAATAAATACCACTAAAATAAAGTTTTATCTGTCTAAAAACAAATGCTAAAAAATTCATATGGGTACAGTGTTGCATGACTGCGCAATTGTCATTCAAAGTGTGATAGCAACGAAAGCTGAAAATTGGCCTGGGCAGGAAGGGGGTGAAAGTGTCCGGACTGGAAGTGGTTAATAACCTATGCAGATATTGAAGAAGATCTTTAACCTCTTCGCGCAAAATGTGCGGCCTCCCGGTATCTGGGCCTTGATGCCGAGCGGCCGCATATTTGCGTGCAATTAACAAAAACATATGTGCTGAGAACGCTCCCAGCACACGTCCGGTACTCACAGAAAGGTCCCGATCTCCTTTTTCGATCGGGATCTTTCCCGATCATATGACCCCTGTGACGGCGAATCATGGTGGTCACATGACCTTAAAACACTGCACCACCTCCCGGCTTCTGAAACCCTTAAAGGGCCGGGAGGCGCCGGCGCCAAGGGGTTAATTGAAAACGTTTGTGCCTGGGGATCAGCTTTAACAATCACTGCGGGGGTAATTTTTTTTAATCCTGCCCCAGGCACATCTTTTGGTTCCGGGTAAGATGCAGTCAAAGGCAGAATATATACACAAGCTGCGGTGAATTTTCTATTTTTAAAGCAGTTCTGAGATCGTGGCAGCGACCAGCAGGAGGTCAAACCAGGGCACGTATTATCTCAAACGCGTCAGAACCTTCCTGCAGGTTCTAGAGTTGCTGGTTTTCGGGGCCTGCTATTGACAGGTATGCAGTGGTGCTCAGCAGGCAAATGATTACAAGCTCAACAGGAGGATAATGAAAGAGCCCTCCCAGTAGGGGGCGCTATGGAGCAGGTGGTGGAAGGATTAGATAGCAATGACAAATGTAGCATCCTCCGGTATCAGCCTGGCTGATGAAAGCCGAGAGCAACTTCCCACTGACAGGCAAATGACAAAACACATCGCAGCTGTCATCGTCTCCCATCGGTGGGATGAGCTGCAGGTGCCGTCTCCTCACCTCATCTGTGATTTATTGGCAGTGTTTTATAGCTGTTATAATACCCTTTCCTCCCCCTAGATCTGCCTCCCCCCAGATCTGCCTCCCCACACCTCATCTCCATCTCTCGTATCAAAAGAGTTCAGTGCGAGCAAATTCTGCAACATAAAATGAAGTTTCGGGGTAATGGGAAGAGAATACAATGAGCCGATGATGCTGCACATGCGGCATGTACCAGAAGCATCACCCCTGACCCCCAGGAAAATCACCTGTAATGATGGAACGCGGCGGAGAAGTTTCCAGGCGGCAAAAGAGAGATTCGTAGAGGAAAACTGTACTGGGGAAAGATAAGTGATGGCATACAGTACACGACTCCCTGCTGAAAATGCTGCATTCCTGGCTGTCTCGGTCTCCAATACCTTTCTAGGTAAAGAGAGGTAAAAGTCTGGTAAACTCTTCCATGGCCCAACAGTAAAGAACAGAGTTTATACCCACATAATAAAAGTATTCGGGGAAAGCAAAACAGATATTGAAATGCTGGAAGGCTCTGGATGGGGCTGGGTGCCACTCAGTGGAGTATTTAGGTTTTGTGCTGCCCTAGGCAACACAAAAATCGGCTCCCCCCCCCCCCCCCACGGACAGACCCTGACAAACACCCCATCCCAACCCCCCCCCACCCAAGAGAGCCTTCCACTACCAGTGCCCCATACACACTGGCAACCCCCACCCTGGCAAGAGATAAGACACTCACCTTCACAGCTCCGAACATCACCAGGAACGAGAGTCGGGCTCTGCATATATCATCAAGCAGCCTGCAACCTATCTCAGATCCCACCTGGTCTCCATGCAGCGTGTCCCCTTTTCTCCATCCCTTCTTTTGGGGGGCTGAAAAATGCTACTGCCCCCCTGAAAAATGCCGCTGCCCCCCTGAAAAAATACCGCCCTAGGCAAATGCCTTGTTTGCCTTGTGGTAAATACGCCCCTGGTGCCACTGTGGGGGGATGGGGGTTGGGGACACTGCAGCAGACTTGGTGGCCCTGTAGAGGATGAGGTTTCTGGAGGAGGCTAAGGAGCATTGTGGGGGACCGGAGGCTGTGCGGCAGGCTGGGGGGCACTGTTGGAGGCTGAGACAACATGACAGGTTGGGGGGCACAGTGGAGGTTGAGCAGCACTGTGGCAAGGTGGGGGGCACAGTGGAGGCTGAGCAACAGTGTGGCAGGGTGCGGGGCACAGTGGAGGCTGAGCAACAGTGTGGCAGGGTGGGGGGCACAGCGGAGGCTGAGAAACAGTGTGGCAGGGTGGGGAGCACAGTGGAGGCTGAGCAACATTGTGGCAGGGTGGGGGGCACAGTGGAGGCTGAGCAACATTGTGGCAGGGTGGGGGGCACAGTGGAGGCTGAGCAACAGTGTGGCAGGACGGGGGCACAGCGGAGGCTGAGCAACAGTGTGGCAGGGTGGGGTGGGGCATAGTTGAGGCTGAGAAACAGTGTGGGGGACACAGTGCAGGCTGAGCAACAGTGTGGCAGGGTGGGGCATAGTTGAGGCTGAGAAACAGTGTGGGGGACACAATGAAGGCTGAGCAATAGTGTGGCAGTGTGGGGAGCACAATGGAGGCTGAGCAACATTGTGGCAGGGTGGGGGGAACAGTGGAGGCTGAGTAACAGTGTGGGGGCACAGTGGAGGCTGAGCTACAGTGTGGCTGGGTGGGGGGCATAGTTGAGGCTGAGCAACGGTGTGGGGGGCACAGTGGAGGCTGAGCAACATTGTGGCAGGGTGGGGGGTACAGTGGATGCTGAACAACAGTGTGGGGGGCACAGTGGAGACTGAGCATCAGTGTGGCTGGGTGGGGGGTATAGTTGAGGCTGAGCAACAGTGTAGGGGGCACAGTGAAGGCTGAGCAAGAGTGTGGCAGGGTGGGGGCACAGTGGAGGCTGAGCAACAGTGTGGCAGGGTGGGGGGCACAGTGGAGGCTGTACAGGAGTAAAGGGCTCACTGTGAAGGGCCCTGGGCTTGAAGAGAAGGGCCTGGCCAGGGGGCAGGGGGGCCCTTCATGATTTCTTGCCCTGGGGCCCTCAAGGTTCTAGTTACACTTCTGCCTAGAATTGACAGCTTCCTTCAGAGTTCGGATAGAAGTAAAGCTCCTCTCTACTTCCCAACAGCAGGCAGAAGCAAACAATAATCTGGGTTTAGGAAGAACCCAACAGAAGTCCTCATGCACGCGGGACGTTTTTACAGCGGCTGTTTTTGGCTTTTGACGTTTTTTTTCTACAACCAGTAAACCCCCCGGCATGTTATCCTATGTGTCCATACACACATAGACTGGATTCAATGGTTTTTGGCAGGGATGTTTCTTGGCTGGAAAAAAAAAGCTAATCTCATGTAAATAGGGAAATGCCAGTTATCGGCATTTCTCTCCTCTCGAGCTGTCATGCTGACAGCTCAAGAGGAGAGGAGAGCCTGTAATCAGCATTCCTCGGAGGGGACATCTACATCTGAGCTGCCTTTCAGTGTCACCCATCAGTGCCAGTCAGTGCCACCTATCAATGCCAGTCAGTGCCACCTATCAATGCCAGTCAGTGCCAACTATCAGTGCTGCCAATCAGTGCCACCTATCAGTGCCAGCCAGTGCCGCCTATCAGTGCCAGTCAGTGCCGCCTATCAGTGTGCATCAGTGCCGCCTATCAGTGCCCGTCAGTGCTGCCTATCAGTGCTGCCCAACAGTGCCAGTCAGTGCCACCTAACAGTGCCAGTCAGTGCCGCCTATCAGTGCCATATATGAGTGCTGCCTTTCAGTGCCCATCAGTGATGCCTGTCAGTGCCCATCAGTGCCACCTACCAGTACCTCCTCATCAGTGCCCATCAGTGCCACCTATCAGTGTCCAACAGTGCAGCCTATCAGTACCCATCAGTGCAGCCTCATTAGCGCACATCAGTAAAAAATCACTTATTTACAAAATTTTATAACAAAAACGAAGAAAATACTATTTTATTTCAAAACTTTCAGTGGTTTTTGGTTTAAGAAAAAAATAAAAAACCCAGAGGTGATTAAATACCACCAAAATAAAGCTCTATCTGTCACAAAAAAATGATACAAAATTTCATATGGGTACAGTGTTGCATGACCGCGCAATTGTCATTCAAAGTGCAACAGCGCTGAAAGCTGGAAATTGGCCTGGGCAGGAAGGGGGTATAAGTGCCCGGTAGGCTAGTGGTTAAGGGTTTCAGAAGCCGGGAGGCGGGGTTTAGAGTCATGTGACCGCCGTAACACGACGTTCACATGATCGGGAAAGGTCCCAATCGAAAGAGGAGATCGGGCTATTCCATGAGTACCAGACATGTGTGCTGGGAGCGTACAGGGAGTGCGCTCTCAACACATATCTCTTTTTTTAATAGAACACAAATGTGCTGCCGCTCGGCATCTAGGCCCAGACCCCGGGAGGCCGCACATTCGCCTTTGGCCGGCGCCAAGAGGTTAAAATGTCCCGCGTTCATGAGGGTTTAGGCTAAACACATTCCTGTGCCCGTTTTCCTCTTGAAATGGAGACTTTTTTATTGCCAAATAAATGATTCGTTTTCTACAATCCATATTTTCCGAAATATAAACCAACAGAAAGAAAGTGAACTTTTCTCCACTCCATCCAAAACCGAAGCGCCCAGAGTTCCGTCTAATTTATAACTGAGAACAGACTGCACAGTAAACATGGGTAGGAAGGTAATCAGCGAGGTCACGGGTGACGAATGTGGAAAAGAGATGAATTTGGTCATTAGGCCACTTCAGCACTTTTCCCGCTAGAGATGTCACTCACACATGGAAAAAGCTGCGCACACAAAGCGAGCCCGACAAGAAGCATCATGGGTGTTCTGTGGTGGCTTCCCGAGCCAATAAATGGGTCATGCAATGTGGTGATTATCCCAATTTAGAGCGCCGTTGGTGGTATAGAAAGCCACAGCGGAGTGCAGAGCGGGCCGGAGGAAAGCGGGAGATGGAATTGCCTAGTTAAAGGAAGAACAAAGTCTTCATGAAGCTGACGGTGTAGATTAGACCTCTCCGGGAGGAGCAGATTGAAGGCTGATAAAGCAAACATTAGCGGAAAAGGGCTTCACATTGCTGGGAGGAGATTAAAAGGCTCCAACTTACTCCCTTGTTCATTGAGCTGTGGCCTGCGCTGTCAGTTCCCTGTAATTGAGGGTCTCGGAGAGCGTCAGAGAACGCATGGCTCCAGCCTGGCATCATTAGGCGGAATCTGTCACATTAGGGATAGCATTTAGCATCAGGAGGAAATTTAGTTATATATAGCAATAGAGTCAAATCGTATTGGTTCCCGAAGACGACTGCGCTGAGTTAGTGCCAGTGGTAGACCTGCAATTGACAGGAACCCAGGGGCGGACTGACCATTTGGAAACTTGGGCACTGCCTGAGGGCCCGTGGTCAGTGGGGGGCCCCATGAGATGCCCCTGGTAACTTTTTCATAGGCTTTTTTGAGTTTGGGCAAGGACACAGGGGCCCCATGCTCCCCTAATGCCCGGGGGCCCCATGAGTTGTCAGTCCGCCCCTGAACCTGCCCCCGTATTTTCTTAGCTGTTCTTTTTTTGTCTTCATTTGAGAGGGGTGCGCCGGTCCTGGAGGTACTGCAATAAAAGGTCCATGCATTTTTCTCCCTTTAATGGAGAAAAAGATACATTGTATCCCGGGCCAGAGGAGAAGAATGATGCCAAATACAACAGCACTCGAATCTTGGTGCTCCACCCTATCTCACGGCAAATGTCATTTGTTCAGGTGCAGTCCTCTACAGATCGGGGAATCTTAAAACTGCCAAAAGAAAACACAAGATGGTGCACTGTCCTCGTGCCTTACCGTATAAACACCAATTTATTAATAATGGATGACAAATGGATACTCCCAAGCGAACCGTATAAACAGACATATAGCCAAATCTTTCAGTTCCAAACAATGGGGTCCTATCCCAGAACTTCCCACATGAAGTTGGAAGTTCCCAGATGAAGTTCCCCGCGTTTTGGAAGATAAACTCCCTTCCTTCAGAGCTATCGGCTCTGGATCAATGCAGTGTGGAGACATGAAGAAAGTGTCACGTTGCGACACTTCAAATAAAGTTTTAAAAAATATAAAAATTATAATGCATAGAAGCTCGCATCACGAGTATATCCCTTTGGTCTGATGATGTGGAATTTAATATATTCTGTTTTTCATACCATTTTTAGTCCCATTGGCGGGATGTTTTGGTGCCCCTCTGTTAGTCCTTGCTGTCTGGTGACCAGGGGCGGACTGACAACTCATGAGGCCCCCGCGCAATAGGGTATCATGGGGCCCCTGTGTCCTCGCCCACACTCAAACCACACCCAAAAAAGCCTAGAAAGGGGGCACTGAATGGGCACAAGGTGGCAACCAGGGGCGGACTGACAACTCATGGGGTCCCCGGGCAATAGGGGATCATGGGGTCCCTGTGTCCTTGCCCAAACTCAAAAAATCCTATGAAAAAGGTACCAGGGGCATCTCATGGGGCCCCCTACTGACCCTGGGCCCTCGGGCAGTGCCCGAGTACCCCAATGGTCAGTCCACCCCTGCAGATGACTTACATCTGACCACTCTTGCCCTCTCGGATGATGCACCCCGCTGGAACATGGTGTCCAGCCTCCCATCTTGGAAGTCATCCCCTCTTTTGCTCTGACATATGTTTTTGTAAGTAAAAAAAGAAAAAAAAATTTTTGGGTTATATGATAAAAAAACTTTTTTGATTATCTGTTTAATTTTTGGTATACTCATTTATGATTAACAATTTGAATTTTCCACGCAATATATGATTAAATATCACAAAGTATAAAAAAGAAGCAACCAGCACAGTATCGCAGGTAATCAATACATAGAGCTAATAAAACAAAAAAGTGCAGCGCTACACATTCAAAAGTACTAATGTATAAAAAAAATACATAAAAAAATTCTAGTGTCCAATAATGTGCAAAAAAATTACTTGAATTAAGTCTTTAGTGACAAATAAAAGTTCAAATAATTTCAGAAAGAATTGTGTTTAAAAAAAATATAAAAAAATATATATATATATAAAATAACTTCTTGAGGATCCACCATCACCAGCACCTCAAAAAATACTGCCTCTTACCAGACTTAAGTGACCCCCACTTAAGAAGTTTTTTTTTATATATTTTTTTGGTAACAATTCTTTCTGAAATTATTTGAACTTTTATTTGTCACTAAAGACTTTGTGTTTAATTCAAGTAATTTTTTTGCACATTATTGGACACTAGAATTTTTTTATGTATTACTCATTTATGATTGCTTATATATTTCCCAGAAAGCCCTTTGTCTCTCATGTCCCCCGAGGAAGACCTAGAATGTGGAATGATCGAAACGCGTCCCACTGGGGGTTCTTTGGGTATATCGCACTGAAGCCTTGCTGCCCCAGAAATGACTGACAGAAGCACAATAAAACTGACTGTGGGTGAATGAGCCTTAACCACTTCCTGTCCGGCCCATGTATATAAACGGCCAGACGGTGGCAGTGCAGAGTCGGGTGACCGTTTATAAACGGCCTCCCCGCACCCTGCTTGTGCACGCTCCCTGGGAGCGCGCAGCACCGCGATCCGGTACCCGCTGTGTCCTCCTGACACAGTGGAACACCGATCGTCAGACGGGACCTCTCTGCGAGGTCCCGATCATGTGATCACTGACTGGCCAATCAGTGATAACATGCAGAGTAGTAAGCAATGATGCCACTTCTGACATCATTGCTTACTACGTGTGAAATCTGTGAATGATCACAGAGGTCACATGGTACAAGGCTATTCACAACAGCCTTGTACCATGTGACAAGCTGTGACCAATCACAGCTCACACAGTAGTTCTCAATGGCTGCACAAATGCAGCTAGAGAGAAGGAGAAATTATTGCTTTTACAGCAACCAGTGTAAAAGAAAAAAAAAAAAATCTCCATCATCCCCCTCAAGTAGTACAGTGTCACACTGTACTGCTAGGGTGACAGTATGTAAAAAAAAACATAAATAATAATATAAAAAAATAAAGTAAAAATGTAAAAACAATGTTTAAAAATTATAATTTTGGGTTATAAACTAATCTGGGTTATTTTTTTTTTTTATACTAAAAAGATAACGTAATAAATTTTGGCCAAGATTTACGATGAAATATTATTTATTTGCAAAATTGTATAAGAAAAACACTTTTTTTCAAAATTTTTGGACTTTTCCATTTACATAGCAAAAAAAATAAAAATCCCAGTGATGAATAAATACTACCAAAATAAAGCTTTATCTGTTTAAAAAAAATGCTTACAAATTCATATGGGTACAGTGTTGCAGGACCGCGCAATTGTCATCAAAGTGTGATAGCACTGAAAGCTGAAAATTGGCCTGGGCAGGAAGGGGGTGAAAGTGTCCGGACTTGAAGTGGCTAAACAAGGCTTGGTTCACACCTAAGCAGTTTGCATTTGACCCGTTTCTGCACTGCGTTTTGCACTTGCATTTTTTACATCTTTTTGATGCGTTTTGTGTTTTTTTTATTCTTGTTGCTAGGCAGATTTAAAACACAGCAAAAACGCACTACATGCTTTTCTGCAGCAATTTCATTGAAGGCTATAGAACCAAAACCGCAACTTTTTGTGTTAATAAAAGTCCCTCCAAAAAACGCACCGGGTGAAAACACAGAGATATGAACCTGTCCAATAGGAAATCATGTAAAAAGGACTGTAGTGTGTTTCTGCAAAATGTGGTGGAAAACGCTTAGGTGTTAACATAGGGAAAACAATCGGGGTCCTTTCACACCATACTGCACATACCTTTTCACCCTGAGGTCATCACAGAGGACAAGGGGGCGCTCTTTACGTCTGGAGGAAAAGAAATGTAATCTCCAAACACGGAAAGGTTTCTCCACAGTGAGAGCTGTGAAAATGTGGAATAGACTCCCTCAAGAGTTGGTTCTGGCCAGCTCAGTGGATTGCTTCAAAAAAGTCCTGGATTGTTTCTTAGATACACAGAATATAACTGGATACTAACATTTATAGGTAAAGTTGATCCAGGGAATATCTGATTGCCTCTCGGGGGATCAGGAAGGAATTTTTTCCCAGCAGGAGCAAATTGGATCATGCTTTGCTGGGTTTTTTTTACCTTCCTCTGGATCAACTGTGGGTATAGGATTATAACTTTTTTTTTTTCCTATGGTTGAACTGGATGGACTTTTGTCTTTTTTCAGCCAGACTAACTATGTAACAACCAGGGGTGGACTGACCATTTGGAAACTCGGGCACCGCCCGAGGGCCTGGGGTCAGTAGGGGGCCCCATGAGATGCCCTGGGTACCTTTTTCATAGGCTTTTTTGAGTTTGAGCAAGGACACAGGGGCCCCATGATCCCCTATTACCAGGGGGCCCCATGAGTTGTCAGTCCGCCCCTAGTAACAACTCAGCACAACGTATAGAATATGCACACGTTGATGTGTATTTAGCATGCATTTACTGTATATGTGTGTTGTGCTATGCTGTGTTTTTATGTCTTTTGAGAAGCATTTTAATGTCTTCCGCTGTGAAGTGACAGGTCCTCAGAAGGGATAAAATACTGACAAATTCCTACATTCAGTTGCGTTGCATTTATATCAGGGCTTAAAATTTCAAGTCCTGAGCTACTAGCCAGGCCTTAAGAGTTACTCGCCACCAACAAACACACACAAACAGACACCTGTACACACGCGCGCGTGCACACACACACAGAAACATGTACACACACGCGCGCGCACACACAGAAACATGTACACATGCGCACAAAGACACATGTACACACACACACAGAGACACATGTACACACACAGGCACGTACAGACACGCATACACACAGATACATGTACATACACAGAAATACACATGCACAGACATATGTACATACATACAGACAAACACACACACATGTACACACACACATACATGTACAATGTACATACACGCAGACACATGTACAGATACACACATGTACATACACACAGACACATGTACGTGCATACACACACACATGTACACACACAGCGCCCTATAAAAAGTTGCAGTACTTCGTTGTTCACTCACAGAGCAGGGTACTGCACTCTAGGGGGAGGCAGAGAGCACAGCACACACTCCTTGCTTTGCTTTCACTGCGCTCAGCTATTGAGCAGTCTGACGGCTCCCAGTGCCAATGACAGATCCGGCCTGAGCTCCGAGCCTGCTCAGCAAGATGGCCCTGGGGGACACACTCACCCCCACCGTAATTTCCACTTGCCATTGGCAAGCAGGCGAGTGGAGATTTCAAGCCCTGATTTATATGCAGTTATGTGCTTTACATTGTGTTAAAATGCAGGCACGCGCCTTTTTAATCCAGCACACACCTACACAGCATAGCGGTGCAAATGACGTACATAGAAAACTGTTGTTTATGTACCCTTGCAGGGTCTCGCGTCGAGTGAATGAGCCTTCAACATTTTTAATTGCATCGCACCACAATGCATGGATCATTAACATTTGTTTATTGTGGTCTGTAGCGTCCTGGATTCTGCAGGACAGTCATGAGATTTTTCAGACTGTCACTCACT
Organism: Staurois parvus; assembly: GCF_062004578.1. NCBI lineage: Eukaryota > Metazoa > Chordata > Amphibia > Anura > Ranidae > Staurois > Staurois parvus. The sequence continues at coordinate 789,548 of NW_028318146.1, forward strand.
GTTGATGTCCAGCGGGAAACAGTACAGAGTGTCAGCATTCTGCCACCCAGCACTCCAAGTACGCCGCCAGGCAGGTACCATGAGGGAGTTTATGTCATTTCACTTACACCAATGATAGGGCTAATGTTATTTCATTGACACCGATGATGGGGCTAATTTTATTTCACTGACACCAATGATGGGGCTAATTTTATTTCACTGACACCAATGATAGGGCTTATTTGTTTCTTTGGCACAAGGAATGGAGTTTATTTTATTTCACTCACAGCAATGATGGGACTTATTTTATTCCACTGACACCAATAATGGTGCTTATTCTATTTCACTGACAGCAAGGACGGGGCTTATTTTATTTCACTGCCACATTTTTTTTCTTACTGACACCAACAATGGAGCTTCTTTTATTTCACCGACACCCATGAGGAGGCTTATTTTATTTTACTGTTATCAATGATAGAACTTATTTTATTTCATGGAGAAGAAAAAGAGGAGAGAGGGGCGCCAAACTGAGTGCAGTATTAAAAAGTTATTTTTATTAAAGCAAGGTAACTGAGGTAACTCACTAGATAGCAATAGAAAAAGGCATGTATCTCAGGATAGACGTCGTCCTTCAAAGGTCCCGGAGGCTGGTGGCTGGTGGAGAGGACAGAATTCCTCCAGCCTCCGGGACCTTTGAAGGATGACGTCTATCCTGAGATACATGCCTTTTTCTATTGCTATCTAGTGAGTTACCTCAGTTACCTTGCATAATAATAATAACTTTTTAATACTGCACTTAGTTTGGCGCCCCTCTCGCCTCTTTTTCTTCTCCATCCACAGAGTTCAGCTTTACTCTAAGGGTGCTGCCTCCTGATGTTGCTGATTACAGTATACTCCTCATTGGAACACTGTACAGTGTGGACTACTCCCCTACAATTTTGGACTTTCAGTTCTTCCTTTCTCTCCAGCACCAATTTTATTCATTTTTATTTTATTTCATGACACCAATAATGAGGCCTCTTTTATGTCACGGTTATCAACAATGGAGCTTAGTTGATTTCACTGACACCAACGATGGGACCTATTTGATTTCACTGACACCAATGATAGCACTTATTTTACTCATACTTCCTCTTCAGTGCACCCACAAGCTCTGTTTTGTCTAGAATATAACAAAATATATAGGGAAGGATAAGACACTGTCATACACCATGAATCCATGAAACTACTTTTTGATGACCCCACATGTGACCAGGGGCGGACTGACCATTTGGAAATTCGGGCACTGCCCAAGTTTCCGGGGTCAGTAAGGGGCCCCATGAGATGCCCCTGGTACCTTTTTCATAGGCTTTTTTGAGTTTGGGCAAGGACACAGGGGCCCCATGATCCCCTATTGCCTGGGGGCCCCATGAGTTGTCAGTCCACCCCTGCATGTGACTGTCCACAGTGTGTTTTGTACAGGGGCGGACTGACAACTTATGGGGCCCCCGGGCAATAGGGGGATCATGGGGCCCCTGTGTCCTTGCCCAAACTCAAAAAAGACTATGAAAAAGGTACCAGGGGCATCTCATGGAGCCCCCTACTGACCCCGGGCCCTCAGGCATTGCTCGAGTTTCCAAATGGTCAGTCCGCCCCTGGTTTTGTACAACTCATTTTTCCTCTCTGGCCCTTCCTAATCATTTTCAAATGCTAGCCACTATGCTAGTGAGATGTCAGCCCTGCTGGTACTGCTCCAGATGTAATCAGATGCAGTCGGGTAAGTATAAGGAATGAATAAGAAGAAACAGCAGTGAGCGCTAATCCTGAAAGCGGCTAAGCACTCTAAGCAACCAATAACACTTAAAAGCAATAACATAAAAATAGTGCAGCGCTGAAAAATAATGACAAAATGACAGAAAAGTAGTCCACTAAAAGTCTATGTCATATAAACGTATCCAGTGTCAGATGTGGATTCAGAATTGGTGATCCGTGTGGAAATGGCTGGAAAACGCACTCACCAGAAGTAAGACACATAAACGCAGTGTGTATATGAAGCTCTTGGGACTTCAATCCAGAGGGAAGTAAAGCTGATCCAGTTACAGGAATGGTGGGTCCCTCCTCGGTAGATGCAGCAACAGATCTTCCTTAACACGATTAGATGTAGAATTCCAAGACCAAGGTTCTGCAAGCAAAAAGCTCCTCAAGGGAGTTTTAGGGAAGGACACCCATAGTGAAGTAGGTAATAAAAGGCAGCTTTATTCACAATAATGATATCCAATTCAAAGCAGGCAGGTATCATACAGATGTGTCAGCAAGACAACTAACCCTGGTACTTTGAATAGTGGCCGCCGGGCCTCCACGTGGCACCGGCGGCGTAGCGTCTCGACGTCCAGGCTCCTCCTTACGCGTTACGTGCGCACGCACATCTTCAGAGGTATGGAACCATTCAACCATGGTTCCATACCTCTGAAGATGTGCGTGCGCACGTAACGCGTAAGGAGGAGCCTGGACGTCGAGACGCTACGCCGCCGGTGCCACGTGGAGGCCCGGCGGCCACTATTCAAAGTACCAGGGTTAGTTGTCTTGCTGACACATCTGTATGATACCTGCCTGCTTTGAATTGGATATCATTATTGTGAATAAAGCTGCCTTTTATTACCTACTTCACTATGGGTGTCCTTCCCTAAAACTCCCTTGAGGAGCTTTTTGCTTGCAGAACCTTGGTCTTGGAATTCTACATCTAATCGTGTTAAGGAAGATCTGTTGCTGCATCTACCGAGGAGGGACCCACCATTCCTGTAACTGGATCAGCTTTACTTCCCTCTGGATTGAAGTCCCAAGAGCTTCATATACACACTGCGTTTATGTGTCTTACTTCTGGTGAGTGCGTTTTCCAGCCATTTCCACACGGATCACCAATTCTGAATCCACATCTGACACTGGATACGTTTATATGACATAGACTTTTAGTGGACTACTTTTCTGTCATTTTGTCATTATTTTTCAGCGCTGCACTATTTTTATGTTATTGCGGGTAAGTATAAGGAGACGGGCAGAGAACACACAGCTGGATGGTCTCACCATGTCACTGTGCTCTCTGGGGTCCGTGTAAACACAAATTGGCAAACTCAGAGCTGGGCAGTGATGCTGAGAACATGCAAACTCCATGCAGATGGTGCCTTGGCTGGGATTTGAACCAGGAACTCCAGTGCTGCAGGGCAGAAATGCTAACCAGTTATCCACTATGACATATAACAATCAGGATTTTAGTAGACTATTGTATTATTTCTGATTTTTATGATATGTAATGCTGTATGTAATGTTGCAGAGTATCAGTTCTCTTGTCCTGTACGCCGGGTGTAATTCTCAGTAACTGTTCCTATTCTGTATGTATAGACACTGCAGAGTATCACTTCTCTTGTCTTGGACGCCGGGTGTAATTCTCAGTAACTGTTCCTATTCTGTATGTATAGACACTGCAGAGTATCACTTCTCTTGTCCTGGACGCCGGGTGTAATTCTCAGTAACTGTTCCTATTCTGTATGTATAGACACTGCAGAGTATCACTTCTCTTGTCCTGGACGCCGGGTGTAATTCTCAGTAACTGTTCCTATTCTGTATGTATAGACACTGCAGAGTATCACTTCTCTTGTCCTGGATGCTGGATGTAATTCTGTCCCTATGTCAGATTATTATTAATTATTATTATTACATTAGATGTAATGAGAACCCTATAAACAATTCCTTTAGGCTGACATATCTGAATTTATATATGGGACTCAGGACATTCATCATTCATCCATCATTTATACATCATATATTCATCATCTGGCCATCGTCCATCTATCATTTATATTTCATCTGTCCATCATCCATCATCTATACATCACCCACAAATAATTTGTCCATCATCCAGACATCAGCTGTCCATCATCTATAAATCATCCATCCATGATCCGTCCATCATCTATACATCATCATCTATACATCATACGTCCGTCCATCCATCATCTATACATCATCCAGCCATCCATCATCTATACATCATCCGTCCGTCCATCCATCATCTATACATCATCCAGCCATCCATCCATCATCTATACATCATCCATCTATTCATCATCTATACATCATCCATCTATCCATCATCTATACATCATCCAGCCAACCATCCATCTATCCATCATCTATACATCATCCAGCCAACCATCCATCTATCCATCATCTATACATCATCCAGCCAACCATCCATCTATCCATCATCTATACATCATCCATCTATCCATCATCTATACATCATCCATCTATCCATCATCTATACATTATCCAGCCATCCATCCATCTGTCCATCATCCATACATCCATCATTTATCTCATCTATTCATCATCTGTCCATCATCCATACATCATCCAGACATCAGCTGTCCATCATTTATAAATAATCCATCCATCATCTATATATCATTCATCTATCATCCATCCATCCATCATCTATACATCATCCATCCATCATTTAGCTATCATCTATTCATCATCTGTCCATCATCTATACATCATCCATGCATCATTTATCTATCATCTATTCATCATCTGTCCATCATCCATACATCATCCATCCGTCATCTATACATCATCCATGCATCATTTATCTGTCATCTATTCATCATCTATACATCATCCATCATTTATCTGTCACCTATTCATCATCTATACATCATCCATCATTTATTCATTTATCTATCATCCATTCATCATCTGTACATCATCCATCATTTATCTATCATCTATTCATCATCTGTCTATCCTCCATACACCTCCATCACAGTAAAGGGGTTAAAGCAATTTAAAAGGCTAATTCAGGTATTCTTGGCAAAGCCACTATTTCAGCTTGATTTCCCTGTCACCCCCCTCCTTGGTGGAAGAATGTTTGTGCTGGTAATTCTTCATATCTCTGTAACCTTTTCCCCCCATAGAAAAAGATTTTTCAGCCTAATGAATTGAAACCCAGAGAGTAAGGTGCCGAGGCACAGGGACAGCGAGCGCCTGTCAGCCACGTCTGCCAGGGAAGATCTGAGGCCTCTGTGAAAAGCGATCGTGTTCTTCAAAAGAATAAGCTGCTAATGAGAGGGTTTCTCAGCAAGCGCAGACAGCGGGCAACATTGGAGGATTGTTCACCGAGCATCAGCGCTGCCACAACTAGCTCGACACAAGGACAAACACTGGTCGGTGCATGGGGGGGGGAGGGGGGGATGGAGACAAACATACAGACCAGCCATACACACATAGGGGAAGATTTGCTAAAACTGGAGCACTCAGAATCTAGTACAGCTGTGCATGGGGACCAATCTGCTTCTAACTTCAGCTTCTTCAATTAAACTTTGACAATAAAACCTGGAAGCTGATTGGCTTCTCTGCACAATAATGTCTAAGGTTAGTGTTTCTATGCCCTACCAAACAAAACCAAATAAAAACCTAAGAAACTACCAATACAATAAAAAAAGCAAAAAAAAAAGCAGCAAGCACCCATAAAGTGCTCCACCCAAGGGCGGACTGACAACTCATGGGGCCCCCGGGCAATAGGGGATCATGGGGCCCCTGTGTCCTCACCCACACTCAAACCACACCCAAAAAAGCCTATGAAATGTACCAGGGGCATCTCATGGGGCCCCCTACTGACCCCGGGCCCTCGGGCAGTGCCTGAGTATCCGAATGGTCAGTCCGCCCCTGACTCCACCTCTAACAAAATATAAAAGAAAATAGTGCTGCGCTAACAAGTATTATTGCTATACTCAATAAATATGAAAGTATAAAATATAAATATATAACATCCTCAAGCAATCAAAAATAAATACATATATAGTATCAGTGTTTATTCCACTAAAATATCTAGTGTGGATGAGGTCCACATATAGAAAAACTTTAGGCCAGGTTATATAAAATATGGGACCGATAATAAACAGTGAAAAAAAAAAAAACATATATATATATATATATATATATATATATATATATCATGAAAATCATATAGCATTAAAGTGTAAAAATAACAGTCAATAAAGTGAGTAGCAGAAAAAAAATGTGACTCTTCTCCTTTACTGTGTTTATGTGATATCCACCACCACCAGGCATGCACGCTCACCTCATAAATTGACCCACATCACATAGGTCAAAACCAGCAGTAATCCTCCATGAACCCTGGTCACTGGGAGCTCAACATCACCGAGAACCATATAGCAGAAGTGAACAAGTAAGCAGGGATCCTCATAGTGCAGTAGAATTCCTTTTATTAAACAAACACATAAGAAATGCAAAAAATACACTCACAAGGGAAAATGGCTGCAAACGCCCTCAAACAGCATGGTATTTTGGAAACTAAGATGGCGGCGATCACAGCTGCAACCGGAAATGATGTCACCACGCTTCTGTCCGACACGTTGTGTCACGCATCACATGACTTCATCAGGGATCCCTGAGAAGACCCCTTGAAGTGTCTTTGTACTTGAACCCCGATTCTAATCCCAACTAAAGAGGCATTACTGGAAGCTAAATGGTCCTCAATATTTTTAAAACCCCTCCAACTGGCCAGTGTACTATTAAACATTGGGGCCCAAAGTTCCTGTCTTGGAATGTTCAGGTTCAATTGGATCCAGGGGTATAGGGTGTAAATACCCAACTGTAACTTAAGGCAAGGTGACACTGTCCCTTTAGGAAGTGGGTAAGGACATTGTGGCCTGCGGCCTCTCACCACATTGCAGTCTGTGAACCGGACAACAAAGTCGTGGCCTGTGGCCTTTCACCAAATTTAAGTCTGTAATTAAGCCTTCTTCCACTCTTTGGTGTCAGGAACGATGGCATTGGCAACTTCTTGGGACCTCTGTCACAGAACAACTTACACCCCTTGCCTCCAACTCACTGGATCTTTCCAACAGCTGTGTCCTCCACGAAGAAGTAGCAGTCAAGCCTTTCTCCAACACTACGCAAATACACACAACAGGTAGGTCTCCAGCTTGGCAACCCAGTCTCTGGCCACCTCTCATGTCCCACATGAGATTGCCCTAAGCCTGGGCTTCTCCTTCCTTCTCCTCTTGCTGCAGTTTTCTGTCCTTCTGGGACCTGCAGTACCACCTAGCCCTTGGCTTGCTAGAGAACTGTCTCCCGGGAACTACATCTCCAAGAGGTGACTCCAAGCCATCTGTTTTCTCTCCCAGGCCACACAGTAGCCAATCACAATATCCTTCTGTCCTGACCGGTGGGCGGGGCTTCCTTCAGACTCACTGTGATTGCATCACATCCCCAGCAAAATGTCCTGAAGCTGACTCTCTTTGTCCACTTTCAACTCACTGTGATGTGGGAGACTGCAGCATATACCCACTGGCCTCATAAGTCTACAAAAGAAAGTTCCAATGGAGCATAGTCACTGGAGTCCAATAGTAGAAATAAACCTGCCCAATATTATTGGTAAAACATGGCTGAACATTAATATCCATAAATGGGTAGTCTTATGTGCGCTTTCCGGTGGCCCTGTGGTATTACGTTGAGCCACTATGACTTGCCCTTAAGGCCAACCAATTCAGTAGATGGGAACTTGAAGGAGCAGCAGGAATTGGGTGAGGATACCGGATTGCGTTTACAATCGCACCGTAATGCTGGCTCATAAACCGTAAGTTGCGTCACTGAAAGTGACATGTTGCCAATACTCTGAGTGGTATCTGGGATAGCGGCAAACATTTCAGTTCTCCAAGACAATGCGTTTCAAGGCAAGGCCTTTTTGTCAAGCCCTGGGGAGGAGACTGTGGGGGTGATATAAATATTCTGAAAAACCGAGTCCTTATGGCAGGGGTGGGGATTAAGAAATTCTAGCGGGCTACCCCCAGTCAGTCTGGCTGAAAAAAGACAAAAGTCCATCCAGTTCAACCACGGATGTTCCCTAGATCAACTTTACCTATAAATTTTAGTATCCAATTATATTCTGTGTATCTAAGAAACAATCCAGGACATTTTTTTAAAGCAATCCACTGAGTTGGCCAGAACCAACTCTTGAGGGAGTCTATTCCATATTTTCACTGTGAAGAAACCTTTCCATATTTGGATTTTAAATCTCTTTTCTGCCAGACAAAGAGTGCCCCCTTGTCCTCTGTGATGACCTTAGGGTGAATAGCTCTACACCGAGTTCACTATATGAACCACTGATGTATTATACATGGAGATCATACCCCCCTTATGTATTATACATGGTGATCATATCCCCCCTTATGTATTATACATGGTGATCATATCCCCCCTTATGTATTATACATGGAGATCATATCCCCCTTATGTATTATACATGGTGATCATATCCCCCCTTATGTATTATACATGGAGATCATATCCCCCCTTATGTATTATACATAGAGATCATATCCCCCCTTATGTATTATACATGGAGATCATATCCCCCCTTATGTATTATACATGGAGATCATATCCCCCCTTATGTATTATACATGGTGATCATATCCCCCCTTATGTATTATACATGGTGATCATATCCCCCCTTATGTATTATACATGGAGATCATATCCCCCCTTATGTATTATACATGGAGATCATATCCCCCCTTATGTATTATACATGGAGATCATATCCCCCTTATGTATTATACATGGTGATCATATCCCCCCTTATGTATTATACATGGAGATCATATCCCCCCTTATGTATTATACATGGAGATCATATCCCCCCTTATGTGTTATACATGAAGATCATATCCCCCCTTATGTATTATACATGGAGATCATATCCCCCCTTATGTATTATACATGGTGATCATATCCCCCCCTTATTTATTATACATTCAGTCCCTCTAATCTTTCCTCATAGCTGAGCTCCTCCATGCCTCTTATCAGTTTGGTTGCCCTTCTCTGTACTTTCTCCAGTTCCCCAATGTTCTTTTTGTGAATTGGTGCCCAAAACTGAACTGCATATTCCAGATGAGGTTTTACTAATGATTTGTACCGGGGTAATATGATATCTCTCTCTCTGGAGTCTATACCTCTTCTAATACAAGAGAGGATTTTGCTCGCTTTAGAAGCCACAGCTTGGCATTGCATGCCATTATTAAGCTGTGATCTACCAGAACTCCCAGATCCTTCTCCACCATTGATTCCCCCAGTTGTACCCCCCCCCCCCCTAGTATGTATGATGCATGCATATTCTTAGCCCCCAAGTGCAGAACCTTACATTTATCAACATTAAACCTCATTTGCCACATAGTTGTCCAATTACACAGTGTATTGAGGTCGGCTTGTACGTCGGAGACATCCTGTAAGGACGTTATTCCACTGCACAGCTTGGTGTCATCTGCAAAGACTGAAATGGTTTTTATAATCCCAGACCCTATATCGTTTATAAATATATTAAAAAGTGAGGGTCCCAACACTGAACCTTGGGGTACACCACTGATGACCCTGACCATTCAGAGTATGAATCATTAACCACTACTCTCTGAATACGATTTTAGCCAGTTTTCTATCCATTTACATACGGATTTTTCCAAGCCTGTAGACTTTACCTTATACATTAGCCGTGTGTGGGGAACTGTGCCAAATGCTTTTGCAAAATCCAACTATACCACATCCACAGCCACCCCCATATTTTGGATCATATCTATTGTGAGCCAATGTGGATCATCTGGAGCGGTGTCAGTGCCATGCCCATTATGGACAAGAGCTCCCCCATGTTCCTTTGTATACACAGAGCTTTGGATCCCACTCCCATGTGCTACTAAGAGCACCCCTGAGGTGACCATTCTCAGGGGGCACTGCTTTCTGCCTCCCCGGCCCCTGGCAAGACAAGGTTGACCCATTCAAATCAGGAGGAACTTGGCCCCAGAATTACTCCCGGGCCCCAACAGCCTGTGGGTGCCTTGGTTTCTCTTCCAGCTAGTACTAAGGCTGCTTTCACACTGAGATTTTCAAGTGTTTTTGCGTTAAAAAAGCACCTGAAAGGCTCAAGAAAACTGCTTCCCTGTGTATGTGAATGTATATCACATTGTTCCCACTGAGGCGTTGTACTTGCGGTGCGGTGGAAAAACTCCTGCTTGCAGCATCTTTGGGGCATGTTTGGGAAGTTAAAAAAAACAGGCCAAAAACTCCTCTTCCCATTGAAATCAATGTAAAACGCCTGAAAAGCGCCTTACAAACATCTCAAAAACACCTCTGAGAAGCAGTTTTGGTGCAGTTTTAAGTTACGTGTTCTTTAAAAAATACGGCAAAAGCACCTATGTGTTCTGGAGGTGGAGGTGAGTGTGAAGATATCCTAACCTTCAGAACCCCCACCATACCAGCAAGCCATCCTCGCCAAGAAGCAAGAATGACAGCGGAGCACCCCTACTGAACACTGATAAGAACAGATACTACACTTGATCTTAGCCAAAAGGCCAAGCGCACAAATATACTAAATAGATACAATGCTGTCCCTATGTTAAAATAGTATGGTCCAAAATCATCATTATTCATGGAACCCGGGTGAGGGATCCATTAAGATTGGTGTGTGTCCAATCCAACCGAGTAAAACAAATTTGCATATTTTTGAACAATCCCACACTTCTTGAGGACTGAGGAAAGGTATGCAAATTAGGGTGACCATGGTCCCTGGCAATTGGATCAGAACACTCTCCCTAATGTGCAACAACAAAAGGAGTATGGCATATGGGAAAAAAAAATTTTTCTTTGGCTAAAGTCAGGTTTTGGCCATAGGTGACAACTGGTGCCAAGTCTCATCCTTTTGGCTATGGTCAAGGGTTGGATCTGCTCTTAGCAGTGTCTAGTAGGGGTGCTTTGCCATCATTCTTGTTCATTGGTGAGGATGGTTGGCTGTATAGCACACCTGCTGGAACAGAAACCTTGGTGCCCGGGAGTAATTCCCCCGGGAAAGCCGGAGAGGCCCAGTTTCTCCTGATTTGAACGGATCTACCTTGTCTGGCCAGGGGCCGGGGAGGCAGAGAGTCTGCGGAACAGTGCCCCCTTAGTGGTCGCCTCAGGGGTGCTCTTAGTAACACATGGGGATGGGATCCCAAGTGTTAAATGTGCACATGGTCACTGATCCAAAACACTTTTTCTACACTGCGCCTTTTAGGGCTAGGCCTTTTGGCTAAGTCCAGGGCAATTGTTATGCTACAGGCCTCAGGGCCTAGCCAGTGTACAATTGCACGGCCACTTTTTTATTTTTACCTATTTATTTATTTATTTTTCTCCCACGTTTGAGTCACTTTCACTTATGTGTGTGTTTTTTTTTTCTCACGGATGGTAGGGTGTGGGTCCTTGGGCCTACCCTGAAGTCTAGGGGGAGGATGTGTGGCCTTTTGGTTCCTTCCTCCCCTGTCCCTAGGGGGTCTCTCTTTGCGAGAGCCCCCTGACCTAGTACTTGGGGGCTGGCTTAGGCTAGCCACAAGGAAAGGGGTCCGCCAGGCCTTTTGGCTAGGTGGACCATGTGGGAACCTTAGTCCCTGTCAGCAGCCTTGTGCCCCGGGGGATCAGGGTAGAGGTCCTGCCCCTTTCGGGGGGTGAACAAAGCACACCCCTAAGTGCACTCTTTTGTGTTGGTGTTTTGCACGTTTTTTGTTCACTTACAGGTTTTTCATTTTTTCGCACTTCCGCGGACTTAAAAAAAAAAAAAACTGGTGCCAATTCTCACTTCGTTTTTTGGCTAAGATCAACTGTAGTATCTGTTCTTATCTGTGTCCGCAATCATTCTTGCTTCTTGGTGAGGATGGTTGGCTGTATAGTACCTCTGCTCTGAAGGCTATTACCGGCTGGAACAGAAACCGTGGGGTACGGGAATAATTTCCCCCCAAGAGAACCAGAGGGGCCCAGTTCCTCCTGATTCTAATGGATCTACCTTGACTGGCCAGGGAGGCAGAGAGTCCACGGAGCAGTGCCCCCTGAGTGGTCACCTCAGAGGTGCTCTTAGTAGCACATAGGGCTAGGCCTTTTGGCTAAGTCCAGGGCAATTTTGTGTGTGTGTTTTTTTTTCTCACAGATGGTAGGGTGTGGGTCCCTGGGCCTGCTCTGAAGTCTAGGGGGAGAATGTGTGGCCTTTTGGTTCCTTCCTCCCCTGTTTCTGTGGGGTCTGTCTTCGGGAGAGCCGCCCTGACGTAGTACTTGGTGGTCGGCTTCGGCTAGCCACAAGGAAAGGGGTTCGCCAGGTGGACCATGTGGAAACCTCAGTACTTGTCAGGAGCCTCGCACCACCGGAGATCGGGATGGAGATCCTACCCCTTCAGGGGGTGGACTAAAGCACACCCCTAAGCGCACTTTTTTGTGTTGGTGTTTTGCACTTGCACGTTTTTTTGTTCACTTACAGGTTTCATTGTTTTGCACCTCCACGGACTTTAGAATGGAAAAAAAAGTAGTTTGTGATCCTAGAGGCTGTTCACCAGCAACTGTGCAGTCTTGCTGGACCCCCAGAGTGGTTTTTTTTTTTTTCGTTTTTTTTCAGTTTTGAATGGATGGGAGCGCCACACCAGCTTGTACAGGCTTTTTAAAAGGGGGAGCGCTAATCGAAACATGTTGGCTGTTACAAAATAAAAATCTTTTAAAGAGTCTAAACATAGCCCTAAGCAGGGATGGGAACTGCACTTAGCTGAAATAATGCCCAGGGTTCAGCCAAAACTGGAATATCACTTTTCAATAGTCTTTTGTTTTAAGGAAACCTCACCCATACACATCACACAATAAAGATCAATAGATCCTCTGAAGCCTCTAATGCACAGTAGATCTAATGCCATTCCTTTTTTTTAGTATAGGATAATATAGGCAATAGTTAAAATACTCTGGCTCTACCAGTCACCCACTCTAGATTATTGTGGAAAGGGCCTACATGCTCGGACCGGATCATTTTACTATTAATATATTATATTATAATTTCCTCTTGTCAACTCCGGTTTGTTAACTCCACTTAATCAATTGTCCACTTAGTCAAAGGTCAAGCAAGCAAAATACAGGCAAGCTCAAGGATGAGCAAGCTCAGAGTGAGCTCTACAGCACGTTATATAGTACCTGTAGCACCTGTGACCAATTAACCCCTCACCTTAATTAGCATACTGAAGAAAGGCAAGGAAAGGAAGAAAAAAAATGTTATTTAAAAAGTGACAGAAAAAGTGATTTAATCGCCTCCCGCCCGCCATATAGTAATATGACGGACGCAAGGCGGCTCTCTCGTTCTGGGAGGACGTCATATGACGTCCTCCCATTCTCACCGCATATGCGCAGCTCCGGGAGCTCACAGTACGGCGATCAGTAGTGCGCTGTGTCCCTCAGACACAGCGGATCACCGATCTACGGAAAGAGCCGAAGATGTCGGCTCGGTCATGTGATCAGCTGTGTCCAATCACAGCTGATCACATGTAAACAGGGAAATGCCGGTTATCGGAATTTCTCTCCTCTCGAGCTGTCACGCTGACAGAGGAGAGCCGGTCGGCATTCCGCGGAGGGGACATGTACACTGCTCATCAGGGCACTGATGATCAGTGTGCCCTGATGATCAGTGTAGCCCCAGCAGTGCCACCTGTCAGTGTCCATCAGTGCCAGCTCTGTGCTCATCCATGCCACCTGCCAGTGCCCATTAGTGCAACATTTCAGTGCCACATCAATGCCACATATTAGTGCCTACCAGTGCACATCAATGCCACATATCAGTGCCCATCTGAGCTGCGTTTCAGTGTCACCAATCAGTGCCAGTCAGTGCCACCTATCAATGCCAGTCAGTGCCACCTATCAGTGCCGCCAATCAGTGCCACCTATCAGTGCCAGTCAGTGCCGCCTATCAGTGTGCATCAGTGCCTCCTACCAGTGCCCATCAGTGCTGCCTATCAGTGCCACCTAACAGTGCCAGTCAGTGCCGCCTATCAGTGCCATATATGAGTGTTGCCTTTCAGTGCCCACCAGTGATGCCTGTCAATGCCCATCAGTGCCACCTACCAGTGCCTCCTCATCAGTGCCACTTATCAATGTCCATCAGTGCAGCCTATCAGTGCCCATCAGTGCAGCCTCATTAGCGCACATCAGTGAAGGAGAAAAATCACTTATTTACAAAATTTTATAACAAAAACTAAGTAAAAAACATTTTTTTTTTCAAAATTTTCAGTGGTTTTTAGTTTAAGAAAAAATAAAAAACCCAGTAAAAAATACCACCAAAATAAAGCTCTGTCACATAAAAATTATACAAATTTCATATGTGTACAGTGTTGCATGACCGCATAACAGTGCTGAAAGCTGGAAATTGGCCTGGGCAGGAAGGGGGTATAAGTGCCCTGTAGGCTAGTGGTTAAAGAAGTAAAAGCTTCTAGCAAGACCCAAAGGAGAAAATAAAACAACTACAAACACCAACAGTCAAAAGTAAAACTGTTTTTACTCTCTTCTCAAATTTCCCACTCTTTTTAGCTATCAGCCACCAAAAAGTGCCAGACACAAATGTGTGCTCTACAGAAAGTTATATAGTACCTGGAGCACCTGTGACCAATTAACCCCCCCCCCCCCCCCTCCCTCTTAATTACAGGGATTGAGTGCATCTAAACCTAATAGCCAACTTTATAATGTTTCCATATAAAGGATTAAAATAACGATGGTTTCATCTGTACTCTTTTTCTATAACAAAGAACACGTTTGCAGTTAGAATTTCCTTTATTCAGATGAGAACCAAGAAAAAATGTCTGCCCTTCACCTTTGTTTTTTCATGTCCCTGTGGTCAAAACTGATCATCGAATTGTCTCCATTAAGCATTAGAATATGAGGCAGCCCACTGGCTACGTGGTTAGCACTTCCATTTAGCAGCACTAGGGTCTTCAGTTCAAATCCCAACCACAGCAGTACCTGCATGAAATTTGCATATTCTCCCTGTGGCTGCATGGGTTTTCTCTGGGTATTTCAGTTTCCTCCCACATGCTGGAAGGTTAATTGGCTCCTGTCTAAATTGGCCTTAATATGTATAAATGTGACTTAGGGTCCTTAGATTGTTAGTTCCTTGAGGGCAGGGACTGATGTGAATGAACAATATATATGTAAAGTGCTGAGTAAATTGTCAGCGCTGTTTAAAAAAAAATATATTAGAAGATCAAACATTTTGAAAATGATCATTTTCAAATGCAATTCTAACGGTGTATGGCTAACTGAAGTGTCACTAACATGGAAAAGGAGAGTGAAGTACGCAGAGATGAATGTGCTCAGTCTGCGCCTATAGAAGGACCAACTCAACCCAAAACTGATATTTTGGTTTTGCATTCTTGCTGGCAGCTTGGGTGATACATTGGTCGGCCTTTTGGCTAAGATCAAGTGTAGTATCTGTTCTTATCAATGTCCAGTAGGAGTGCTCCACGGTCATTCTAGCTTTGCGGGGATGATTGGTTGTATAGTACCCCTGCTGGTATGATGGGGGTCCTGATGGTTAGTACAGGTTGGAACAGAAACCGTGGTGCCCATAGATAGTTGGGGCCCAGGAGTGATTCCCCCTGGAAAACCAGAGGGGCCCAGTTCCTCCTGATTTGAACGGATCTACCTTGTCTGGCCAGGGGCCGGGAAGGCAGAAAGTCTGCGAACCAGTGCCCCCTGAGTGGTCGGCTCAGGGGTGCTCTTATTAACACTTGGGTGTGGGACCCCAGCGTGTGAAAAGGTACATGGTCACTGAGTTCAAAGCACTTTTCTTGCACAGCACCTTTAGGACCGGGCCTTTTGGCTAAGTCTTGGGCAATTTTTGCCACGGGCCTCAGGGCCTGGTCTGTGCACAATCTGCATGACCACTTTTTATTTATTTAATTTATTTCTTCTCCCACGTTTGTCACTTTCACTTATGTGTGTTTTATTTTCTCACAGGATGGTAGGGTATGGGTCCTCTGGCCTACCCTGAAGTCTAGGGGGAGGATGTGTGGCCTTTTGGTTCCTTCCTCCCCTGTCCCTAGGGGGTTTTCTCTTCGGGAGAACCCCCTGGCCAAGTACTGAGTGGCTGGCCACAAGGAACGGTGGTCCACCAGGCCTTTTGGCTAGGTGGACCAAATGGGAACCTAGTCCCTGTCAGGAGCTTCGTGCCCCGGGGGATCAGGGTAGAGGTCCATTCACTTCGGGGGAAGGACAAACCACACCCCTAAGTGCAATTTTTTGTGTGGTGTTTTGCACTTGCACGTTTTTTGTGAACACTTACAGGTTTTTTAGCTTTTCACACGTTCGCGGACTTAAAAAATTCTTGCTGGCAGCTTGGGTAATACATTGGTAACATGTAACAGTTGGGGGACCAAAGGAAAGTCATCTCTGCAGCTGGCAATACACACAGCTATTTGTTTGTATGATCAAAA